>NC_066281.1:4858484-5161515 GCF_905404315.1 Leptidea sinapis | reverse complement strand
CTCATTAAAGCTCAACATTTTCTGAAGTAGTGGTAAATGTAAAAAGAAAACTTTTAACATTCATAAGAATTATCGTGTCGTTATATTGTGTCTTATAGTGTCATTTCCTTTACCACGAGTGATTTTGATTTGATTTAACATCTTTTGTCACAAGCTGACACGAGCAATTGCGGTGCCGCTCAGAATTTGGAATTTCCTAGAATCCTGAACGACAATGAATTGTTGTCATGGGCAGGGCGTACTATGATTAGCTATTTAAAGCGTAGAGCTCATTGAATGAATATTGAATCATTAGTTATAATTTCTTGATTACAATTAATGAATGAAGCAGGATGTGGGTTCTCCATTTTCATTCACAACTTGTGTTACACATTTCGTTCGTTTTTCTATGTTGCGTGTTTAGTAACAATTACTGGAGACAATCATTGTAGTTGTCATGTCATTTGTGTCGTCTAGAGTCATGAACTCAATCCATAAACTATTATTACTTCAACTATCGCATCTTTTTATGTTTTTACCTATCTATAAGTAAAATAAAGTCTGTAACTATTATATACTTATAACAGATAAATTTAAATGATGCGTGGACACTTCCCTCTATAGCTTATACGTTGCCTTGCTATCGTCACCTCCTAACTGTGTTCTTTTTAAATGGGAGAGGAGGAAATACATATAAAACCTCTGTCATCTATCGAGACCTCTGTTGAGAAGGTCGCGGAATGGGGTAAAATGAACCTTGTCCAATTTAACCCCTAGAAGACTTAAGTTCTCGCGTTTACCGCTAAATAAATCCCATATTTTGTCGTATCACCGCTCTTAAAGAACACATTCCTTAATGCCTACTATCAGAATTCGGGTTTGAATATACATTTAACCAGTGTGGTGTACCTCAAGGAATAACTTGGGGCCAATTCTATTTTTGTTTTATTTCAATGACATTATAGGCATTATAAATAATAAAATATTTTATTATCAGACATTATAAATAATATTGACAAAATGATCAAATGGCTTGGTGTGAATAATCTTAAAATAAATCTAACTAAATCGAACTATATGACACTTTCAAATGCTCTACGTAATAATTTAAAAATAGACTATATTAATGACGTCATTATGGATGAAAAAAAGCAAACTTCATTTTTAGGTATTATTTTAAACAATGTACTTAAATGGACATCACACATAAATAAAGTCTGTGGTAGAGTAAATAAATTTGTTTATGCCCTGAAGCGCTTACAAATATTACAGATTTAGGTACCACACTGTCAGCTTACCATGCTCATGTTGCATCTATCTTGAGATACGGTCTTATAAATAAGGGGTAATGGCGTAAACATCCAAAAAGCATTTATTGCACAAAAAAAATGTATTCGTGCGATTTGTGGGGTAGTTTCGCACGAATCGTGTAGACCGCTGTTTATTAAAATAAACTTGTTACACCTTGCCGTGTACATTTACGAAATTTGTATTTTTGTAAAGAGACAAAATATCTTTTCACCACTGCCAAGGAAATGTATGGCCAACAACATCCAAATAGACTTGTATACAACAAAGCACCCAGGACTACTTTGTTTACTAAAAATTGTCATGCCATGTGTATTCAAATATTTAATAAACTTCCCGATGCCATTAAAATGTTGAATATCGGTCCTTTTTAAACTCAATTATATGAATGGATAATTAATTACAATTTCTATGCTGTATCTGACTTTTTAAATTTATTATTTTCTATTTTATAGTATTGTATTTAACTTTGAATACATATGTATATGACATATATATTTTGTGTAAATGCTTATCTAATGTAACAATGAAATATTATGAGCTGTAATCTTAGAATTTTATAATTATATAATGACATGGAGGTAATGTAATTTGCATACCCTTTTTGGCTAAGGTGTTGATTCGTATAGGATTTTTTTGTTAACTTTTATACACACATTTTTTATTTATTTATTACAAGTAGGTACAATATCCGATAACAATATAAAACTATCATCTAATAACAAGTACAGCATATTTTTATGATCCTGAGATCCAATTAAAATTGTACACATCATTCTCTAAATACAGTAAAAAAAATAATAAGTGGACACAACAGAAATTACATTATAACGGATTTTACGTAAAATAGCAAGTTTTATCAAGAGTATTTTTAAACAACTGTATATTTGGAAATAATATATCGGAATCATCACACACTTTATTAAATTCTCTACAAATTCTCATAATCGGGTTGTTATGCGATACATTATTATTTGAGGAATTGATCGAAAATAAACATGGAATACGCACAGATCGTGTTGGCACTTTAAAGTTTATCAAACTTAATAGAATATGCATAAAACCATTCGCGATGTTATGTAAGACGCACATATCAGATATGTGCGATATGCAAATAAAGAATTATTATTATTATTATTCGAAATTTCGAGCGATTGCTAATTGCCAACTATAAATTGGTCATCTGGAGTGCTCAGCCATTTTGGGTTTCCAGCATGCTACAAGGCGCAGGTCCGGCCACATGTGGAGTATTGCTGTCTTCTCCGGTCTGTCACACCCCAGTTCAAAATTCAAATTCAAATATTTTTATTCAAAATAGGATGTGACATCACTTGATTGAAAGTCAAAAAACTACCACCCATTCCAAAATGAATGCCTCAGGCCTGAGAAGAATGGGCGCAACAAACTCAGCGGGCTTTTTTTTCATCAAAAATATGTTTTACATTTAAAGTAACATTTACAAAGTAACATTGTACAATTAAAATTATTATTTAATAGTCTGAGGGCGGTCGCTCCATTCCCAATCTGTGGTATCATTAAGAAAGTCATTTATGTTATGTAACCTTTACCACACAAACGTTTTTTAACAATTCTTTGAATAACGTAATTTGTTTTTGTTTTGAACATTTTCTGGGATCCTGTTGTAAAAGCATATACATCGCCCCACAAAAGACTTGCTAACTCGACTTAGCTGAGTAGTAGGCATCATAAGTTTATGTCTGTTCCTGGTGTTAACATTATGGTTATGACAGTTTCTGGCAAATTCATTTATGTGCCTATGAACATACATTACATTATCAAGAATATATTGAGAAGCAACAGTCAAGATGTTAATTTCTTTGAATTTTGCTCTCAATGATTCCTTAGGGCCTAGGTTATAAATAGCGCGAATAGTCCTCTTCTGCAGCACAAATATTGTATTAATATCGGCAGCGCTGCCCCACAGCAATATACCATAGGACATAATACTATGGAAGTAACTAAAGTATACAAGTCACGCCGTATCTATGTTAGTTAATTATCTAATCTTTTTAACCGCGTATCCTGCAGAACTAAGTCTGTTCGCCAATCCTTCAATATGGGGGCCCCATTGTAATTTGGAATGCAGAGTAATGCATAAATTTAGCAGATTCCACCGCTCCGTTTAACAAAACACTTGCATCAACATTTTTGACATTTGGTACGGTAAATTTTATATATTTCGTTTTTAGTATCAGCTCGAACCATTTGACCGCGTGCAACGCTGTTCGAATTGCTGTGTGAATTGTGAATTTGGGGACCCAGCGCTCTGTGAACGGCTAGATCACTTGTGCGATGTTTCCAGGACGATACGACGTGGGTACCTACAAAAAAGCGTGTACACATTTCTGAAAGGCCGACAAGGCTCTTGTGATTGCTCAGGTATTGCAAGAGAATGTGGGCGGCGGTGATCACTTACCATCAGGTAAACAGTAGACTCGTTTCTCTTCTCCCATAAAAAAAAATACATTCGGGTCACCTAATAGTATGTGATCACCGCGTCCCATACTCTCATGTAACACCAGAAGAATCACAAGAGCAACCTCATACAGCGTCTAATAAACATATTATGTTAGTATGGTACAACAGGTACCTATTTATTATGTATTTGAAAACCGATAACACATTATTGGTACGTGTCGGGCGAGGATTGAACCGGGGCTCCGTGGTGAGAGTCAACAGTTCAACCTATTGCACCACAGACTTTTCATTTAATGATCGCTATTTTGGCGCTGATAGCTTTTCAGTACCTACTTGAAACAAATATTATAATTTTTCATTCAAAGAGGATGTAAATACATTAGCAACGTTGTGATTTGAAAGTCGATGAAACGAAAAAGCGCGACAATAAAGAGAGACACACACATGAATTCATAAGATTTAAAGTGGGAGAAAAGCAGACAGGAAGCATTATACTGTGTTTTGGTACCAGGACATCATAGTTGAAGAAAAGATTGTCTTATGTATGACGCGAGTATACCTTAATAAGATACTATGTAAAGTAATTATATTATTGTTTTAATTTTCCTATTTTTTTTATTTTTCTTATTTGTTTTGTACATTTTCTGGGATTATATTGTAGAAGCATATTATAATAATAATAATATTGACACACTTTTCACACAAATTATCTTGCCCCAAGTTAAGCATATATAGTCTGTGTTATGGGTTACAAGACAATGATATATTTAGTACAATATACTTACTTAAACATACATAAATTCATATAAACATACATAAATACATTTAAACATCCATGACTCGGAAACAAACATCCATATTCATAATATAAATGCTTGTACCTACCGGGATTCTAACCCGGGACCTCTAGCTTAGTAGGTAGGATCGCTAAACACTCGGCTATACAGGTCGTCGCATATACATCGCCCCTTAGTAAAGTTGTACTTTAATAAGTATATTCTAACGTCATGCTCACGACGTATTACTAAATAGACACCAGGAGACCATAAATATGGTAGTGGTGATAGTAATGTCTTTCATAGCGGTTGAAATCATGTGTCATCCTAGCAATACATACCAGGACTTGATGTGTAATATAGAGGTTCATGCACAATGCAGGTTTCACTTCTTACATGTAAACTTTGTACGCACGCAATTTTTTCTTGGAGTTTTACGAGTATTACCTGGTAACTAGGACCTTTAAGTCCACACTAGGTAAGTAATGGTTTTAATGTGCACCATAGACGAAATAGCTGTCACTGTCAAAAAGGCCAGTGTACGTAGATGACTAGCTGTCAACTGCTTTCATTTTTAGCGGTGATTTTGCAAATAGAAGAAGAAGTGTATAAATACTCAATTTGGTATTTTAATTGTTTATATATTTTTGTACTTTTCTACCTCGTTATAAATATATGAAAAATAATCTGTGAAGCTATATTTGTTTAATATTTTTATAACTCGCAGCTTTTTACGTATATCATGTAATTTTTTTCTTTCTTGTGATATGGATGAGTTCTTGTGTCGGCGTCGTGGGGCGGGTCGTTGTTTCCCTATAATATTGTAAAGGTTTAAGTCAAATTCAACGTTTACAGTACCGCTAACTTTAACATAGACTGTGTTGTACCATCTTATTCCTTTGCATAGTTAAAGCTAAAGTTAAGAACTGAAATATCAAATCAATATCGAATATTTATTTGAAACTTTTGAAGTTCACTATTTAGCTTGTTAACACAGCTTAAACCGGCGAAGGATGGACGGTTACGATTAACAGTTAAGGTTATAACGTCATCAAAAAAATGTCAAATAGTGCATAATATTTTTTGCTTAACCTGTTTGTTATTGCTATAGTTAGCCTTAGTAAAGTTGTACCCGTAGCACTATTAAATTTAACTGTAAGAAACTTAACTGATATGAAACGTAAACGCCCCGCAGTGACGTAACTATTTAGCCCACCTGCTCGAAACCACGCGGCGCATAAGACCCGCCCACTCCCATTTCAATATTACCTGTGGCATCATTTTCTGCGTCGATTGTTCGCATCGTAATATAGTTTCTGCAACTGTAGCTCTTCTTACGATGCTCATAAAGCTGTGTAATAACGACCATTTTAAGACTTATCATTTTTACCTTTAGATAGATCCTCTTGCTATACCTACCACCGATGAAAACAAGCCAGGTTTTATAGTTAAGTGTGCGTGACAAGCTACATTTTACACTCGCAATTTGTATGTCACTTTGTGTTGCTCAAAATAGAGGTCAACTTACTACTGCATTTTTTTTTGCTGTCACAGTCCATCTGGACGTTAAAATCATCTGAATCTAAGATTATAATTATTTTATTAATTAACTTCAATCTATCTATAATTTTACAACCTGCATTACAACAAAACAAATCAATATGGCGGAAAGCAGGTCGTAAATCTTCAATATGTGCTCGTGAACGGACGCTGAGTACTCATTGTGGGTTAATGATCCTGCCATCGGTTGATAAATAAAGTTTATTTATTTATTTTCGGGATACAAATAGTATTTAAAACATTTATAAAAATACATTATACATTTCACCAACAAAGTTTCCACTAAACATATCCTGCAAACAAAATAAAAAACTTACAAAACAAACGGATTATTGCTAACTTAAATGATATTATATATACAAGTATACTCTTAAATATTTCTTAAACTGTGTGATCGAACAAGGATGTAGGTAAATCAATATTATTAAATTTTACATTATACTTATTACAAGCCCGATATATTCAAGTATTTTTATTATACATATTTAGTACTTTTTGTTTGAACATATAACAATGACTTATTTCTACGTTTTCTATTTTGCCATCCTTAGGAACATCTGAAGTGAATATTACCAAAAATGGAGAGTCTATAAAATTGTTAAGAATTTTGTACAAAAATGTCATATCTCGCTCTGTTCGACGATTTTCAAGTGACTGTAGAGTGATCATGGTAAGGATATCTATACTACCATAAAACAGATTCCAAAGAATTGAACCATATTCTAAGATGGATTTTACAAGAGAATTATAAAGAAGAAAGTATTAATATTTTTGAAATCTCTACTTGTCCTCAGTAAGAAGCCAAGCGGAGTTTCACTGCGAGACCGAATCAGAAATGAAGTGATTGGTAGGAGTTACTGACATAAACCAGATGATTGCGAAACTGAAGTGGCAGTGGGAAGAGCAACTAGCTCGACGGACACATGGCCGTTGGGGCAATAAAGTCCTCGAATGACGGACACGTACCGGAAGACGCAGTGTTGTTAGGGCCCAGATGGACTGATGATCTGGTCAAGATCGACGGAATACGTTGGATGAGGGCAGCGCAAGACCGATCGTCGTGGAAATCTTTGGGGGACGCAATTGTCCAGCAATGGACGTCTTTCTTATACATATTGCAACTGGCAAACCGCTACATGCAAGATTTTACTTCACACTTATTTATTATCACACGTAGAAAAACAAACTTTAAATAATATAAATTTATGATTTAAATCTCAGACAATAGCGTGTAGTTATAACGCGAGGTCCAGCAGTGCGGAACGCTATGTGGGGTTTGTGATGTGAAGATGTTTCCAAGACGTTCCCACACTGATTTTGATTCCTTCATTAACTCTGATTTATAATCAGCTAATTATAATTGACCCTCGCTTTATTTTAATGCTGAGATTTTTTTCGTTTGGGAATCATTATTGCGAGTTCATGCCAGAATCATAATATTTTTAAATATACTGGCCCCGAAGTTTTGTTACAGATAAGATGCATTTTATGTTATGTTTGAGTTAGTAAGTCTTTTTTTTTTTTTATGGAATAGGAGGACAAACGAGCGTACGGGTCACCTGTTGTTAAGTGATCACCGCCGCCCACAATCTCTTGCAACACCAGAGGAATCACAGGAGCGTTGCCGGCCTTTAAGGAAGGTGTACGCGCTTTTTTTGAAGGTACCCATGTCGTATCGTCCCGGAAACATGTATCGTGCCGATGGAGCGCGTTCCCAGCACCTGCGTGGCATCGCGCCATATCGACGACCGCCGGACATAAGAGGAGTACCACCTGGTCTCCTAGGACACTGCTTCCTCGCCGCTGGCTGATGGGCGCTCACCGGTACACTACCGGCGGGCTTGACCTCGCTGAGGGGCGGGCGTAAGCCAACCACGGACCTACCCAGAGCCCCGCCTGTAGTTGCAGGCAGCGATGACATCACTAAAAGGGGCCATCGCCCCGAACCGTTACCGAGGCCCATGAGGGCCTATGCGAAATATCCAGGATAAATCCTCAAATGTCTATAAATCTACCGCTTCCAAAACAAATACTTTTACAATTTAGATAATTTATACGTCTAGATCCTCTTGCTGCTAGACATCCTATGAAAACAGGCCAGGTTTATTACTTTAGTGTGCGTGACAAGCTACTTCTTACACTCGCGATTTGTATTACACTTAGTATGTTGTAGCGTGTGTTGCTCAAAATAGAGGTTAACAGTCAACCACAATATTTTTCGACGCTTTCACAGTCTACCTAGATGAATAAATGATCTAAGTTTTATATTATGTTATGTCTTTAGTGTTATTTACATTCCAAAAGTCACTGCAATATCCTTTGTTCTGACTTTAGTTTTTCTTTAAATAATAGATTAAAGATTTTCATTACATTCTACGTATTATTGAAATAGTGTATTTTTATTTGTATGTGGTCGTTTGTAAATAACTTTGTAGTTGACTGTTCACATATACTTAGTGATAAGTTTTTAATATTAATTACATCATAGGAATTTTAAATTTATAAAATTTGTCAAGGTTTTATATATTTATTTTTATTGGGAAATAAATACAGAGATATATATGGCGAGATAGAAATAACGATATAAGGATTGTCTCCTTAAACAGTTTCACTGTGTTCACGTAATATTTAAAATTCAAGACATTAAAAGTATACAAAATAATAAATGTATCTGATATAATATTCGTTATTCGTAAGTTTTAGACTTTAGAGGAACCCGAAAACATATTAACATCATTAAATCTTGTGTTCTATGTATTTGTCCTGTTGTTTGAGATATGAAATATATTTTTAGAGCGTGCATCACGGGCTGGTATGTAAATCTATTAAATGAGCTATTCTGAGTATATAATTCCACTCAGACATATTTTACTCAAAGTGACAGATTCAATAAAACTGAGAGATTATTGTAGTGGATTCGACGTCCACCCAAGCGAAAATTTTAGCCCCCTTATTCATAATAGTCTGCTAACTTAAAACATTGCTAATTCTCACTCTGTTTTCTTCTATTGACCTAAGTCAGAATGAGAAAAAACACTCCTAAGCGGCTGTTTAAAGTTAGCAGACCATTATGAATAAGGCGGTAGATGTTTAAACTTAAGACGCAAGAATTTCTTTTGTTTTTTGTATAGTAGTTAAATCAGTCAATTTTGACTGGGTATAGTTTGTTCAGTGCTTCGCTGATGAGGAATCGCTCAAACTTATATATTTTGTAAATGTTTCTTTCATTTCATTATGTATTATTTCATAACAGATGGAAGGAATAACGTGCGTTGATGAGTTTGTTCCTTAGATCGTTGTTGTGTGTTTGTTGCATCATTTTACATATTATATTGTAATTGAAATGATTTGTAAAACGTTGAAAATGTAAATCTTGATATAAAAGAGTGGCAATGACTTTGTTGCTACTTCTTCTCATTAGCTCAACCCTTTACGAAGTAGCGGTAGATTCAATAAGAAAAATGTAATTTTTTTTTGTTTTTTGACATTCATAAGTGTCATTTCCGTGACCTACGTGAATAAACTGATTTTGATTTGATTTGATCATTTATACGTCTAGATAGACTGTAACAGCTGTGAAAACATCGGAAAATATTGAGGTTCACAGTTAAACTCTGTTTTGAGTAATTCACACACTAACACAAAGTGACATACAAATCGCGAGTGTAAGACGTAGCTTGTGAAAGTCATATAAACTTCATTCAAATAGGCTTAAGGCGAAGAGTAAGCAGAAAACACGCAAACATACACTACTTAATCCTGTTACACATATCCTTAAGTCTTATTTGTAGGTTGCTAATGTTTGCTGTTGGTTATAGTTAACACTGCCGCGCCTTTTTGAACTACCACTTTTATTTGAAGTTAAACAACTTTTTTGGCATGGCGTGACGCATTTTTTTGGTACTTCTCTCAGAAAAGTTATTCTTATAGCTTGTACTTTTTTGTGTAGGTTCATTTATTCAGATTAGTTGTGAGTAACGAGGATTGTAAGCATATAAACTGTTTTCCATCCAAAAATTTTGAAAATATTGGCTTTGTTACATGAACTCATATCGCTCAAGGTCGCTGGCATTTAATGTCGCCTTAAGCTAAGCGCTTTTGAACCGTCACTACAAATATTTGTTTTACATTACTGAATTTACCATATGTTCGTAATAAGTTGAGCTAGTGAGAAGAACATACAAGAAACTCAACGGCCACTCTTTTCAATCAAGTAGATAATTAATATACTAGAATGCCGCAATCGCTCGTCGTACCGCTTCGCTGGGGCGTATATTTGAGCGAAGCGAGGTAAACTAAGTCTGTGTACAAAAACAAAACAAAATTAATTGATTAATTATTAATCAATCGGCTCAATTTTTAAGTAAATATAAATACCGTCTGCTAATTTAGAATAATTTGTAAATCATGTTTGTTTTTAATTATAATAATTGAATCAAGTCAAATTCAAAATTTTGTCTCGACAATAACCTAGAAAATTTAGAAAGCTTTCTATAAGTATTTTTTTTTAAATCGGTGCTGAAATGGCCCAGAAACAATTTAATACAGAAACCAATTGGAGTCACCCGGTGGGAGCTCCGCTCAGCTTCGCTTCGCTTCGTTCAATAATATAAATAAACTAGCTGACCCAGCAAACGTTGTATTGCCGATATTAAAATCGCGATACAAAAGTAACTGTTGATCGTAGATGGGTGAAAATATGAAGTTGTATGTATTTTTAAATGCTGACTCATAATCAAACAAATTAAAAAAAAATGTCAAAAAAATTAAAAAAAAAATCGTGTGGACCACCCTTTCCATTTAGGGGGATGAAAAAGGATGTTGTCCGATTCTCAGACCTACCCAATATGCACTCAAAATTTCATGAGAATCGGTCGAGCCGTTTCGGAAGAGTTCAAAGTTTAACACCATGACAAGAGAATTTTATATATAGATAATAGTCACGCACACTAAAGTAATAAACCTCGCCTGTTTTCATCGGTTGTGTAGCAAAAAGAGACTTGCTTGATAAGGATACAATAAAACACGGGATAGTTAAAATCAGATTTATTTTTTTAAATCATATTTCAAATTGACAATGGTCTTTCAGTAAGACATGACGATTTTACCAAAAGGTAACAAAACTACGAATCAAACAGGGTTTTACTCTGTTAATTCTTTCTTACACCCCGTCAAATTAAAACCACATTAATACATCTTTTTTATACAAAAATATCGTATTTTTTTGTACTTCCTTATAAAATTTCCCTTATGGAATGTTTAAAATCACGCCCTTAATACGAATATATACTAGGTAAATCTTGTAAAAATTTCAATCGTTTTAAAATAAATATCTCATTCTTATAATACTAGTTCACAGAATATTAGTGAATCTCAAACTGAAAGAATTTCATTAACAGACGTCCAAAAGCAAGTGATGCAATTTATTTCAACAGGCTCACAGTTTGGACTGTAATAAAAAATCAAAAAATAAAGGGTTTAAAACACAAGAGTGAAACCAGTGGGAGGCTCCTTTGCACAGGGTGGTGGCCAGATTACCGGTACTATTTCTGCCGTGTGTAAGCATTACTGTGTTTCGGTCTGAAGGGCGCTGTAGCTAGTAAAATTAATGGGCAAATGAGACTTAACATCTTATGTCTGGAGGTGACGAGCGCAGCTGTAGTGCCGCCCAGAATTGTCGGGTCTTTCAATAGCCCTGAGCGCCACTGCATTGCAATTGGCAGGGCGTATCAATTACCATCAGCTGAACGTCCGGCTCGTCTCGTCCCTTATTTTCATAAAAAAAACTGCTCAGTAATCATCTCCGCGACGTTTAAAGTTTTAGTTGTTATATTATGCATCGTATTCGCGCGTATTTGAAAGCATATTGAGAAAAAATATAGAATTTGCGTTACACCTTATTGTTTTTACTGAAATAAAGCTTTTTTTTCTCGAAAATAATAGACCAATGGTAGCCTTCATTGCAGAAAATGCCGGGCCTTTTCCTGCCTTCAAATACAAGAATTATTGGGTTTAAAGGACTCTATAGTGTAAAATTAATGTGTTGATAGGACTTTAGATCTTTTGTCTAAAAGTGACAAGCGTAATTGTGGCGCCGCTCAGAACTTTGGGTTTCATAATAAAATCGAGCGTTACATTTTCTTTCACGTACAACCAGGCTGTGCAATGAGCTTCTTTGTGTACACCTTTCTAAAAGGCCGGCGAAGCTCCTATGATTCCTCTGGTGTTGGAAGAGAATATGGACAACGGTGATCATTTCCATAAAACAATGTAGTAGGCAGTACGGACGTATTTATCACTTACCATCAGATAAGCGCCTTGTCCGTCTGTTTATCTCTTATAGTAAATAAGTGTGTGTATACTTATGTATGCACGCAAGAAGTTATACTACTTTGGCGTAAAAAAGCAAAAATCCTTAAAATATCTTTAATTTATTCCTCCTGCTATTCTACGTTTGTAGAAAGAATAATATTGTAAATAACTTGCAAAGATGGCATAGACAATTAATTATTAAATAACGAATAAGGCTGTATGGGCTTGAACCCTTTGCCTGTCCTAATAAAGGACGAAAAAAACAAAAAAAAAAAAAACGAATGTCGCAAGCGTCAGAAAATTTTAGGAACCAACTTCACCCTGCTACTGTTGTATTACAGTGATGCGCACGCATCTTAAAATTTCACTCTCATCAATTTTTACCGTGCCAAAAGAAGTATAACTACAAAAAAATACAGACATCATAAAAAAAGGAATACAAGCCCCGTAATCATTCCACATTCTATTAAAAAGCCTATTAAAAAAAATTGCATACTTATAAGTTCAGGGTCACGTAAAGGTCACAATGCTGCTAAGAATCGTCTTCTGAATTTCTTTCAGTCTGAGCAAAAACTGTCGCCTAATCCTAGCTTAAAACTACATTGTTCATGTGTATTCTTGACAATATACATACATACATACAATAAGCACTAGACTACGCAAAATTCACACAGTCTGTCTACAAGAAAAAAGTATTTAAATAAAATTACCTCGCATCATAATAGTTATTTATGCAACTGTTGTGTAATAAGAGGTATTAATACACGAATGTGAGTTTATAATAGTATCACATGAGTGTTTTAATACATAATTATCAACAGGCAACAGTTGCATATAAGACTTTATCTACACCCATAATAGGAATCCTCTATAAAAGATTCTGAAACAGCTTACTGCTAACATTAAAAAAAACCCTAGTAACGATAATATCATCCAAACGTGTGTTGTAATGTTGTACTGAATTTCATTACAACACTGGTTTTGATGATGTAATGGTTATTAGGTCATTGGGTTGTTTTAATGTTGGCAATAAGCTAACTGTTTTAGAATCTTTAATAAAGGATTTATATGCATGGGTGTAGATAAATAATATCTTATTTAAACGTACATGTAGTTGGGCTGTGTGTTCACTGTAGAGAACATCATTCAATAGATCAATGTATTTATGAGAGTTCCATTCATTTACTAACATCAAATGCTTGTCGAATAATGACAATCGAGCCACAAGTGGGAACCGACAGAGTAATACGAAAAGATTACAAACCTATGAAAGTAAGCACGTTATTTACGTAACAGCAAGAATATGAAATATTTATTGGCACAACATAACATTACTTATTAAACACCTGATGTAGATTTTCTATAATTTTACAGAGCACAGTTTAAATTATTTCTGATCGATTGTAAAATCTAATAATCTATAAAAATAACAAAGTCAGATGTCGCCAAAAAGTTCTGTGAGGTAATAATTAATTAGTGTAGTACAAATTGCCCTGTAATATAGTTAAATAGCAAATGTACATTAATATCGTATTTTTATTATTCGTGGATCGGTCGAAGACATTTTTTTTAAATCTGGCAGGGCTATTGCAAACTCTGCGTTGCAATTGTATGATAAAGTAGAATTCATAAAGTAAGATTATGCAGTAGGTACATATAAATTACCCTGTTATTATGCAAACTGATCATTTTCAAGAATTGTTGTCTGTTATCCAAATGTTTTAATGTTTTCTGACTTTTTTAACTGAGACTCAGTCTCGTACCAGAGTTTGGCGAGTCAACATGTCCTGAGACGAAATACGTGTCGAATTGTTTAAAGACAAATATTGGCGGAACTAACACTTAAGAAAACTTAAAAACATTTGGATAGTTATGGATTTCCGCAAAGTAACGCCTACTTCAATAATTTTTTTTTTGTCTGTTACTCCGTCGAGCATTTGGCATATTAAAACAAATAATAGGTACAATGCATTCAACTGCGAACATATTTTTAGAAACTACCCTCTATTTGACAAGTGCTAATCAATATACAATGTCTATATAACTTAGTTTAAAATTACAAGCGTTTTGGCGTGATAATCTCAATCCTGGGCACACTATCTCTTGCTCCATATTTCAGCAGAAAATTATATTATCCCTACAAATAAAAATATTTACAGAAATACATACACCTTTGGCAAATGTGTTTACATTATTACATTGGGTGTTGATATTTTTGCTATCTCCTACGTTATTTGCGAATATTCGAGAGTTAGTAGATGTTAGCATAAAATCAGATAACATATTCTTTGGGTACCTAATATATATTTGTGACAGATGGTACTTTTATTAAGCTATGTATTTAAAAATCATTTGATTAAAAAATTATTCGTGATTGGTTAAGAAGTTAAATTAATTTGCAATGCTCCTGTAGAGGGTCACCTTTCTGTATGATTTATAAATGGGTGAAAACTTCATCCATTTCAGTTTAAATGTCACATGAAATAATTAAGAATCATGGAAAATTTTACGTTTACAACAAATACACTAGTTACATTAATTAAAACTTATGTTACATTTTTATAAATTGCTGCAGTAATCATAAAACTATTAAATCTGTGGTTTTGGACACTTGGGACTAATAAAGGGATTTACACAATTTTAGAGTTGACTCCGAGAGTGTTCCGTCAGAAATAACGTTAAAATATCAGTAGAACTCAAATTACTTCGAATTATTGTATGAGTAGGTACTAATGCTGTGATATTGATAAAATCATACATTTCGAATACTAATATGATCTTTTTAGATACGAATGATTGAAATAATGAATGAGAAATTTGGGGCATCAATAAGATAATGAGATTTACTGATAGTGTTCGAGATGAACCAGATGAGATTGTCAATAATGTCAAGATATTCACACGGCAATAACGAGTTATGTTTAATTACATATGAAGTTAGCCTTGAATCAATTCAAGCTTTGTTTAGTGAAAAAAGTGAATTTTGTAAAAGAAAAATACCAATGCATAACGATTTTATTATAAATAAAGAAAATTCCCAAGTGCGACGAGTATATTTTCACAGGACCACAACTCAAGTTAAATTAACACGAAGTCAAGTTTTAAAATACATCTAGGCATCACAGATCAAGTATTTCATTATAAGCAACTAATTATCATTTTTATTGTTGTGTAAATGTAAATAATTATTTAAATAGTTATTCCTTGAATTTTTAGATTTATTAGAGAATTTGATTTTTTTTATAATTTAATTCCTTTTTCAATATTCGTTCGATACCATGAGGTAAAAATAATTAAGTAAAATTTACAAATTACAATTCAGAATTGCGCGCACGAAAATGTGACGAAATATTTTTACATAATATGTGACGAAAGGATGGGTTGTTCCTTTACGCTTTGGGCTACCTCTTCGTACGTTTTATTTGTAGGTATTATAATAATATCAACAAAACAATCTCGATGAAACTAATTTGGCGGGAATAATAATTGTCAATGCCACATCATTACAACGACAGTGAAGTTTATGTGAATGTTGTCGACGTTTGTCTGGGGTCATTCTGTGACATTGACAGAATATTAGTTACACTGTATCGGCCTTACAAATAAACTAGGTATAAAGTTATAAGTGATCATAAACAAAGAAAATGTTTACAATGTCTTTGACAACACTGTCAATACAATGATAATTCTGAAGTCTTCCAAATGACAAGCTGCCTTGCAAATAAACGCGGGAAACGTTATACGTCCGAACAAACCATACGTAAGCAAAATGTCTATTTGTAAACATTTTACATATTCTTGGTTTATGTTTGGTTATAACTTTATGCCAATTTTATTTGTAAGGCCGTATGAGTTCCATTAACCTACAACAACTCAGTAATTATTTCGTACATGCAAAATACGAAAATTGTCAAATAAATTAGTTGTAACTAGCCTTATTACGTAATAATATATTTTCTAGTGAACGTACAAAGATATAACCCATTTTGGCATTCTGGAAAATTATAATTTAAATGTATGTTTAAACAATTTGTTATGTTTTTAAAGTGATAATCCTCACTTCTAATATTAATACACAAATAAAATTTGAAAACAAAAATAGTTTGTGGCTTCTCCTATTCCTGTAGATGAAGCCACAACCTGAGAGTTTAACAAAGCATACAAGATTTTATGACGATACGTCACTCGAACGGTTGGCTCAGTTGGAAGAGCACTCGCACGGAACGCGAGAGGTCGTGGGTTCGAGTCCCACATCGTTCATAAAAATTTCTTTTCAAAATTTATTTGTGTAGGGGAGCGGGGGGCACGTTGTTACAGGGGTAAGAAGTTACACGCATTTTTTACCGGGATTTTCAACTCTTTGGTAGACGTAAGTGGACTCATTTGTTTCCTTATAACATCGTGCGTTGCAAAAAAACAATCAGTGACCCGCCGAGCGGCAAACTGTTAGGTTGTGTGCACGTGTCTCGATTTCCATCAAGTACGTAACAAAATCTTTTACGAAATTTTTGATTCCTGCCGTCTATATTTGTTATTCTCTAAATTCTTTTCACCTCGAACGTTCATAATGTATCGAGTTTTAATTTGTAATAGCGTTTTATTCTGCTATTGATATCCATTAATGGCGGCTTTAATTTTAATTAAAAAACACACCATGGGGCAGGTTGTTACAATTTTTCGGGGTAGGTTGTTACATGTAACAACTTGCCTCAGACCTTGTATTACCGTTCATCTCATTGACTATCATTTAGAAATTACTACGCTGTACTTAAAAATTAGAATAAATGGAAAGAAATTGAAGCTTTCGTTCCGACGGGCGCATTCTTGCTTTTTAAAACAATGGTTCATCTTTCAATTATTTTTTAAATTCTAAATACTCATTGTTTTTTTTTTAGAATGAGAAACTATAAAAGAAAAACGGAAAGAGGTACAACTAGTCAAGAAGTTTATGAATCTGCTGCGGCAGAAGTACTGCAGAATAAAACGAGCATTCGTAAAGCAAGCAAAATGTTTAATTTGTGTCCGATGTCCTTATCCAGGTATGTCAGAAAAAACAAAAACAACGAATCTTGTTCATTGGGTTACGTTAAACCTAAATTGGTATTCTCACAAGAAGCCGAACATAAATTAGCTTCTTATCTAATCAAAAGTTCAGAAATATATTTTGGTTTACTACCAACTGAAGTCCGAAAACTAGCTTATCAATGTGCAGTAAAACTCGAATTAAAAAATATTCCCCCCAGTTGGATCCAAAATAATATGGCTGGGCCGGACTGGTTTAAAAGTTTTATGCACAGAAATCCTCAACTATCTCTGAGAACACCAGAAGCTACATCTTTGAGTAGAGCAACGTCATTCAACAGAACCAACGTTAAAGACTTTTTTGACAAACTGCAATTGTTATTCCAAAAATATGAATTCACTGCTTCGCGCATATGGAACGTTGATGAAACAGGTGTCACAACGGTACAGAAGCCTAAAAAAATAGTTGCTGCTCGTGGTCAAAAACAGGTCGGTGCGATCACATCTGCAGAAAGAGGAGTACTTGTAACGCTCACATGTGCCATAAATGCTGCTGGAAATTCAGTCCCGCCGATGTTCGTTTTTCCCAGAATGAGATACACTGATCTATTTCTTCGTGCTGGACCATCAGAAGCGATAGGAGCAGGCAATTCTTCAGGATGGATGACAGAAGTAGAATTTTTAAAATTCTTGGATCATTTCATTCAACATGTCAAACCTTCCATTGAACAGCCCGTCCTCCTCCTGCTGGATAACCACAACTCACATGTAAATTTTCACGTCGTGGAGAAAGCCAAAGTAAACAACATAATCATGCTGTCGTTTCCCCCGCACTGCTCTCACAATTTACAACCATTAGATGTAGGCGTTTATGGCCCATTTAAAAACCACCTTAATCGAGCACAGACGGCCTGGATGTATAATCATCCAGGAAAAACAATGACGATTCATGATCTCCCAGGCGTGGTGAAAGATTCACTGCCATTGGCCCTAAATCCTGTAAATATCATGAGCGGATTTCGATCAACCGGGATATGGCCTTTTAATCCTGATATCTTTCAAGACAGTGATTATGCACCTTCTTATGTCACTGATCGCCCCAATCCAGAAACGAATCATCCCACTGCCTCGCAGAACACCTCCAATTTGACACTGGACCTGGAAAATCCGGAATTGCTAGATTCTGCGCCTCAACTGAACATAAGCACAAATGAAATCATACAGGCAATCGAAACAGCAACCAATCTATTACCTGACACTATTAACAATATTACTGTTTCACCTTCTCCAAATCCAGCTTGTTCGCAAGATATAGAATGTTTAACAACATTACCGAGTGCAGATTCGTCAAGTTTTAAAAATAAAATTGAATTAGCGATACCAGGTTCATCTGGTATACAAAGTACATTTGAAAATTTTTCGCCTTCAAAGATAAGATCCTTTCCCAAGGCAGAGGCTCGAAAACAATCCAACCATAACCGTCGTAAACGTAAATCCGCTGTATTAACCGACACACCTGAAAAAGACTCATTACAAAAGGAGTATGAAGAAAAACTGGCCAAGACCAAAAAAGCGTGCGACCAAAATAAAGGAAAAGGTAAAGGAAAAGGGAAATCTGCGAAAACGAGTAAAGTAGGAAAAGAAAAGGTGAAGAAAAAAATTTTGGTTTCTGATTCAGATTCTGATACTGAAGAATGGTTTTGTTTAGTGTGTAGCGAAAGTTACAGTACTTCTAAAAAAGAAGATTGGGTAGAATGTTTAGAATGCAAAATGTGGGCCCATGTCAAATGTGTAACAGGAAACGTTCAATTATTCATTTGTATTAATTGTAATTCTGATGAAGACTAATGTAATATAAATATGTGATATTGTTACCTACAATAAAGGTGAAGGTTGACCTTGAGGTCGCCTTTATTGCTTGCCTGGTGCAACTGTTACTCGTGATATGCTGTCGACTGTTTATACAGTATTGTATACGTAACTATAAATTTTATTGCAATATAAGTGTATTGAAAATGTTAGATTTTAGTTTAACTGAAGTGCCAAGTTAAAAAAGTATAAATAATTTATTACATGTTGGTATTTACTGACGAAATTTTCTAATTCAGTAATGAAAATGTGTTTTATATAAGATTTAAGAAAGTTCCTGCCAAAGTTATGTGATTATTACTGTTAAAAAGTTGGAAAATTACGATATAGATAGTATAATTGCTCATAAATGTTATAAGACTGTTCAAAATAGTCTCTTTTATTCATAACGTTTTGAAACAATAAAAAATAAATGATTTATTATTGTTCATTTTGTTTATTTACCTACTGTAACATCGTGCCCCGAAGCTGTAACAACTAGCCCCAAGTCAGGGGTAAGTTGTTATAATCGACTTATTTCATTAATTCTCTATTACGGGAAAAATTACGTAAACTTTAATATTTTTCCAATGCTATTCTACTAGCTGAATAGACACACTAATGGTAAAAGCAATCAAATGTATACATTATTTGATAGCTTTTGTGATATTAATAATTATCTAAAAATTGTAACAACGTGCCCCCCGCTCCCCTATCTATGTTTAACCAGCCAATAGGTATATTGTCTATGCCCTAAGGTCAGTAAAGAAAAATACCGTACGACTCCAAGGAACACAGAACAGACAAAGTAACATATAGGATAAAATTTTTGTAAATATAAAAGGCATACATCAGTTTTATAATATTGACTGAGATTAACTAACGTAGTAAGATTTCCCAAAGAAATCCAGTTCTTCTCACTGTGAATAATACAAAAAAATAGCACACGGCAATTATATATAATATCCGTTCACACTACACAATTTAATACTATAGTCACTATTTAAATACATTAGGCACTACGGATACATAACTCACCAACATCTTTGGAACACAATCACTGCAGGTCTGTCTCCAGCCTGCAGTCTGTTGGCTATTGCAGACTGTTGTCTGGCAGTCTGTTGTCGTGGTGCCAGGACTGTTCTGGTCGCATGACGTCATCGACTGGCGGACAGAGGGGCCTGGGCCCTGGTTCGGGCGTGTATGTGAACGTTAGCCCCGTCGCGTATATGATACCGTCGTTTCGTACCAACGATACCGGGACCTGTGGGGATATTACTTTGTTAATGTAATATTTTGTCAGCAGACATCTGTCAGATCAGACTCTAAAACTAAACTAACTAAAACTTAGCTGAGTGTGGTAAAACGCGAACTTGACTTTTGTATTGGGATGTCTTAGCGTAAGCTCCGCATCATTTCAGCTGTCAAATGACCATAAAAACGAATTCAAATATAATGCTGAGCTTACACTCAGCTAAGATTTTCGTAAGGATAGTCTGAGCAAAGTCTAAGTACGCTATATAGATCTCAGCATGATGAAATAGGGGCCTGATGGTGAGTGAACACTGATACACATACTATGGGTCGCCCTTTGTCGGTTGTTATGAAGGAAACATGAATATGGCGAATAACATATTATCATCATCATTTTCAGCCGGAAGACACACATTGCCGGACAAAGACCTCCCCCAAAGATCTCCACAACGACCGGTCCTGCGATGCCCTCATCTAACCTATCGATCGGCGATACCGGCGATCTTGACCAGATCTTCGTCCTCCTAGCACTGCGTCTTCCGGTACGTAGTCGTCATTCGAGGACTTTGCTGCCCCAACGGCCATCTGTCCGTCGAGCTATGTGCCCTGTGCCCACTTCAATTTCGCGATAATGTACATATCCAGATATTGAGCAAATGCTTGACAGATGCTTTGACAGATGTCAGTAACTAACGACCTAACACAACGTCCAGGATTGATGTTTGACCACGAAAACGCGTCTGCACATTCCACCCTCAAAACAAAGGACTTCCTGAACAGCATACCAGGTAAACTCCTTGGTCACTCTCCTAACAGCTCTTTGGTACCATGAGGCTTGATTATTATGACCGAAAATAAAAAAACAGCTTCTCTTCGTCGTTGGAAAATGTCTAAAGGCCGGAAGTGTTTTAAAATTGGTTCAGACGTATGAAACTTCGAAACTAGTGGAGGGTTCTTGAAAATATTTAAGTAAAAAAACGTTGCCTATAGAACATCCTTTCTATTTCCGCAAATGTTTAGAGTGTCCCACGTGTTATAATTATTATTTATTAATTAATTAACATTTTTTATCGTTTTGCGGTTATAAGTCCACCACAAACATCCTGCTTGATGTGCTAGACAAATCTCGTTATCGGGACGGAAAATAATAATACTCGGGGCATTGTGTTTCAAACCGGGACAGCAATAATGACTGAAAATGAAACGACAGGATTATGTGATTTAATCATTATTACAAATGAAACTTTAACGAGATAAACTTTTTTTTTATATGTAAGGGGGCTTATGTACGTAATTTTTATGATGTTTTTAAAGATACCAGTACATAACCCATCGTGCACGAGCCCGTCTCGCACTTGGCCAGTTTTTTTTTTACTTTTTGTATTTCTGCTTTAACATGCTCGAGAGACTATCCAATTTTTCTATTAATTAAATTATACAAGTTCGGATTATATTATTTCTTCGTGAAACTACCCATTTAAATGCCAATTTAATACTTTAGTACTTAGGTTATTCCACATCGAATGCATGGTACCAGTGGGAGGCTCCTTTGCACAGGATGCCGGCTAGTGAAGCAGTAATGTGTACACATTACTGTGCTTCGGCCTGAAGGGCGCCGTAGCTAGTGAAATTACTGGCCAAATGACACTTAACTTCTTATGTCTCAAGGTGACGAGCGCAATTGTAGTGCCGCTCAGAGTTTTTTGTTTTTTTCAAGAATACTGAGCGGCACTGCATTGTAATAGGCAGGGCGTATCAATAACTATCAGCTGAACGTCCTGATCGTCTAGTCCCTTATTTTCATTAAAAAAATGGTAGGTATTGGTGTTTAGGTGGTGGTGTATGTGTGGGTACAAGCATTATTGTGTTTCGATTTGAAAGGCGCCGTAGCTAGTGATATTAATGAGACTTAAGGCTGGGGACTGAGCCAACGGCCTTGAGGAACCGTGCGTAACTAGGTAACCTCTCCTGTACAAGATCGCCATAGTTTTAATTCAGAATTAGAAGCATTTTTAATTAATTACAAACAATACAATTTTCTTTACAAAACTATGTCAATGTTAATAGTATTGGTGGTACAATCCATAAATGTTCCTACAATTTTTATCTAGATTAAATGATTAATATGGCTCCATCTGTAAAGGTTAGGGGTATTTTGGTGATTTATTTTCAGACTGTCTATAAAAAATAGAAATGTAATGCAAAAATGAATTTTCTTCTCATATTCTGTAGATATAATTTAATAATTTTTTGTTAAAATATAAGCTTTATATAAATCGTCGAGAATTTTGCATTGTCTTATCCCCAAAAGTATATATAGATGGTTACGATACCTGCGTTGGTTGTCGCACCCACAGCCACTGTCCTCTGAACTGCGATATGTCGGGCACCACACACAGCATGGACTCCGCACATCTGTACATGGTCTCCGCCTCCACGTCACCGAACCACACCTGGAGCGACGGCGTGAAGTTGTCTCCCGCCAGCTCCAACATCGCCACGTCACCTCCGCCGTTCAGGTTCAGCGAATGCACCAGGGGCACCGGGGTAACTGGTGACCTAGGGAAACATTAACATTCTACCTGAACGAATTGAATTATTTACCAGTGGAAGGCTTGGCACAGGATGCCGGCTAGATTACGGCGCTTTTTTCTGCCGTGAAGCAGTATAATATAAGCATTATTGTGTTTCGTTCTGAAGGGCGCCGTAGCTAGTGAAATTACTGGGCAAATGAGACTTAATATCTTATGTCGAGCGCAATTATTGGAGATAATATTTCCTTCACATTGTGTTTTAAATTCAAAATGTTTTCTAATTTTAAAATAGGATATGATATCACATTTTGAAAGTCAAAAACAGGCGCAAGAAACTCAACGGGCTTCTCTTTTTGCATAAAAATATCGCTACAGTCTACTGTTACCATAAATAAAATAAATTTATTATTTAATAGCCTGACTCAGGGCGGTCGCTCCATTCCCACAATCAAGATGAACTTTATATCAATTGTTTTGGAATAGTTTTTGAAGTCGATTGTTTTTTTTTGTTATTTCTTTTTTTATTTTTAGATTTTTAGTGAATCTGAGCTACACTAACTAATAATTTGTCTAAATTTGTGTAGATGTACTAAAATTTGCAATGCAGCATGAACGTAAGCGCATTGCAACTTTTATTTACTGTAAGTCATTAAGGAGTTCCATTGATTACCATATTTAACCACGACAATTACTTAACCATAACGACGTTACGGTAGGTGACTCAAATATCCGGATAGCATAAAAATACTTGGCCTAGTCTCGTTAATTTGCTCCTAAGAATTGAAGAGTTCCGTTACTTTGTCATGGATCTCATAATTAGAACCTAACCAAACTCTCACTAAAATTTCTTTGAAGTATATCCTTTCCAATAATAAAAGAATTATCGAAATCGGTTGGCGCGATATTGAGTTATTCGTAAATTTGTCGCGCACAAACTTATAGCAAATTAAAGACTTTTATGGTTTCCATAGTTCTCATGGTTTCCATTGTCAGATCTAGACCAATACGAGACCACACGGGAAGCACCAGCTTTCGATAAAAAAAAAAGAATTATCAAAATCGGTTCACCCAGTCGAAAGTTCTGAGGTAACAAACATAAAAAAAAACAATAGCGACGAATTGAGAACCTCCTCCTTTTTTGAAGTCGGTTAAATATTATATCATTCTTTGTAAAATATATAAAAATCTCACTCAATCTCACTTGTTAAAATAATATAATTATAAAGACATTATTTTATTCTAGGTAGAGAAAATGCCAACTTTGCTCAAAAGATGAGGATGTAATCTCATCGTTTCCGAGCAAAAAAAAATAGCAATAAAATCTAACACAGCTCCTAGAGCTTTAGATTTTATGCTCAAATCAAATCAAAATATTTTATTGCAAGTCACATTTTACAGTACGTACATTAATGGGTAGACAATATGTGACGCCCTGCAAGGGCACAGCAATGTTATCCATAAAATAAATAAGTCTTATACATTTTATACATTCTTATACTATATTGTAACTAATTCTCACACTTAGTGTAATTAAAAAAATCGGGTAAATCGTAGAAGCATTTTGAAACTAAAAACATTTTAAGATATCTTTTAAATATCTCTATTCTCAGGCTTCTCTTTATTTTTAATATCGTTTGGGATGTGATTATAAATTTTTATTGCCATGCGGTGAGGGCTCGATGACACTAATGACATACCAGCTCTTCAGTAATACGCGAGTGCTTAGTTGGTAACACGGCTTTAATGTATATAATATAATGTAATATATTTATGTGGCTGTTAATTAATCCTAATGTTAATTATTATTAAGTTTTACTTCAATTGCGCGTAAGAATTACACGCACACGCTTTTTTTAAAATAATTATTGTAAAAGCCGCTATTATTACGTTTTATTATTGTGAGATAGTTAGGTAAATGTTTTGATATTAAACGATGGCAATTGAGTACTGCTGGTCCATTGTCCCCTCGAGCTTCGCCTGTCATTAGAGACGCCGGTATAATAGCTTAAGGCGAAGAGTAAGCAGAAAACACGCAAACATGGTGTTTTTAGACAAGTTTTGAGGAGAAAGTATAGCATTTCGAGCTATGAACACTATTTAATACTGTTACACATATCCTTAAGTCTTATTTGTAGGTTGCTAATGCTTGCTGTTGGTTATAGTTAACACTGCCGAGCCTTTTTGAACTACCACTATTCTTTGACGTAAAACAAGTTTAATGGCATGGCATAACGCATTTTTTGGTACGTCTTGCAGAAAAGTTATTCTTATAGGTTGTACTTTTTTGTGTAGGTTCATTTATTCAGATTAGTAGTGAATAACGAGGATTGTAAGCATATAAACTGTTTTCCACGCAAGGACTTTGAAAATATTGGCTTTGTTACATAGATGGCGGGCCGGCAGCCGTGAACGCATATCGCTCAAGGTCGCTGGCATTTAGTGTCGCCTTAAACACATGATCGGATTTGGTACAACCTAACCATAGGACGCAGTCAGGTAGCGGACCATATTTGATGGAATGTCGCATTGACCATCTCACAAAATTATTATTATTACCGTCCGGACTGTACGGAGTACGACGTCGGTCCAATTGGTGCGAGGCGCCCATCGGACCGTCCGATGTTCCGGTCGTACCAACTCCGACCATGTGTGTGGGCTATAAGTACCTACAACTAGGGTTGATAATCATGTTCTGCTGTTTTTCCACTATTGATCTATTTTATCATTTGTACATTTGCAAACGCGAACGTACATAATATGATTATTTGGTCTGGCCATACTTACTGTTACAATTAAAAATAAACAAAATATTACATTTGAATTTGGAATCTGTCATTTTTATATGATTGTTCATTGACTTTCCTCATTTTGGTGCCAATATATTGTTCAATATTTTGCGATATTAAAATGGAATGGGTTGATTAAAATGATTTGAGTTTTCTTTGGTGTTAATTCCGCCAATATTTGTCTTTAAACAATCCGACACGTGTTTCGCCTCTACACGAGGCATCCTCAGGACGTGTTGGCTCGCCAAAATCTGGCACGAGACTGGAAAAGTCTCCAGTTATCCATTATTATATTTCGGTCTGAAAGGGCGCCGTAGCTAGTGAAATTACTGGGCAAATGAGACTTAATATCGTATGTCTTAAGGTGACGAGCGCAATTGTATTGCCGCTCAGAATTTTGTGTCTTTCAAGAATCCTGAGAATCCAAGAATTGGTATAAAAAAAGTTAATCTATATATTTAAAACATAAAAGAATTTCAATACATAAATAGTAGTATCGAACAGATTCGATATTGTTCGTTATACAAATGATGCCAAGTTTGAGTCTCGTGCCAGATTTTGGCGAGACTACACGTCCTGAGGATGCCTCGTGTAGAGGCGAAACACGTGTCGAATTGTTTTAAAAACAAATATTGGCGGAATTAACACTAAAGAAAACTTAAATCATTTGTATTATTATGGATTTCCGCAAAGTAACGCCTAATTTAATAAATTGTTCGTTGTGTTATATACTTAGTTCGATATTGTAATGGGCATGGCGTATTAAGTACCATCAACTGAACGTCCTGCTCGCCTCGTCTCTTATACTACATACAGAATGCACCACACCTGTCCGTTCGTTCCAGGACTCGGCGAGTCAACAGTTTCTTGTATTATAACAAATTTTGTTAGATGCGATTACTAATTATTACAGTAATCACGACCATCATGTTCACGAAGCATCCTTACACAAATAATGAATTCAAGCTCTTAAGGTGATTTTATGAAATAATTTGATATTTAAAACGCTTTTAACTTTGAACACCATTCATATATTGGATACAGCACCTTACTAACAAATTTGTTATGTATATTACAGCCATTGTAAAATACTCTATGGATTGAAAAGAGTGGCCGTTGTGTTTCTTGTATGTTCTTTCCACGAGCTCTACTTTTTCCGAAAATAATATGGTGGATTCAGTAATTTAAAAGAAATATCTATAATGGCGATTACAAAGCGCTTATTTTAAGCCTAATTGAATAAAGTTTATTTCACTTTGAGGATGACTCATGTTTCAACGGGTTTCATATTACCAACTAACCCCGTCGATCATGCGAAAGTCCACTGAGAGCTGATTCTTTGGTGGAGGATGTGTTTAACCCCTCACTCTAGGTCTAGATTTATTCCTCTAATTTTTTTTTAGTCTGCGGCAAAAGTCAATTAGAGTTGAGAGAGAAAAAAGCCCACTTCGAAAACAAAAAAGTATAAAATATATTTAATAATGATTTGATTTAATTTAATACACCTGTTATGCACACTTTAACATTAATAAAATACTATTCTTTTTATGTGCTACCTATTTTTATCTAAAACTAAACTAAAGAAGAATCACGTAAATCGGATCATAAATCTCAGCCGTTATCATGAATAATAAAATATACCAATCGAATTTAGAATCTCCTCCTTTTTGAGGTCGGTTAAAATGGAGTTAGCACCCATTCTTTTAAGTGTTTCGAATCGATCTTAATTTAATATTAAAAAATATTCAATCGTTCATTTTTTTTATTTTATCATAATCATTTTATATTATTGTCATGATTGTCACGACGTCAGTTGGTCATGTAAATAAATTCGCAAAAAAAAAGATAACTTAACACGTCCAGATAGACTGTGACTGCTGTGAACACGTCGAAAAAAAGGCCAAGTGCGAGACGGACTCGCCCATGAGGGTTCCGTAGCAGCAAGTAACATAAAATAAAAGTTCTTTTAGTTCGTTGTAACGAAATTTTTTAGTTTCACAGAATACATCTACTTACCAATTTTCAACAGTATAGTTCTTATAGTTTCGGAAAAAAGTGGCTGTGACATACGGACGGACAGACATGACGAATTTATAAGGGTTCAGTTGTTTGCCATTTGGCTAAGGAACACTAAAAATAGCGGCGAACTGAGGCTAACTCTGTTTTCAGCAACGCACGCACATTAATAAAATTAAGTGACTGACTTATATTGTCATGCGATGGCTAACAGCAGGGCTCTATTTGGACTAAATTATCTAAGATAAATACTTACGTTTGTAAATTTGTTTCTTACGGTGTCACGCCTAATCTATTCAACTGAAGTATATAGATAATTAAAAGAATATAGGGCATAATATGTTATCAAGAAAACTTTAATTTTTTGTCTAGATCTCAACGGCTGTTTAGAAATTATTTATAAAGAAGTTCATAATAACTACCTTATTCCAATAGTTTTGACATAAGTTCAATATTTTTAAGTTATTTCTTAAAAGAGCAATTGTAAAAAAGAAAATCTGGCCAGGTTTCATTAAGCTTTTTAGTACTTTATATAATTATAAACATATATACAGACTGCATTCTGTATGCAGCTTGTGTTGTACACCAGAGATATATGTGATTTTGTTACATCATAATAGAGAGTGATATGAAATTAAAGAATATTACATAATGACAGTTACTACAGCTGACATTAATACCATCTTTGTGTTGCAGAAAGAGAGCTATTCACTCTATTTATAAAGGCATAAAAGGCATTTATTTTCTCAAAATTGATTCCTTTAGAATTCTTTTTGATGTCACTTCTTATACTACTACCGTTAAAGCTATTATGTATATTACGAAGCCTACTAGAACTAGTTACAAGCAATCCCTTATTTCTCTCTTAATAATGAAAATCACTATTAAGAGCAGAAAGGTGACGATTTTTGTGAACATATTAAAAAATTGTCAGTTCATTGTCAGTACATTTATGAAAATTTAATAATTTTCATAAATGTACTGACAATGAACAGTCATAATATTTATTTCTTTATATTTTTCTTTGAGAGACTGTCTATAACCAAGCTGATATATAGCACGAACAGCTCTCTTTTGCAGAGCAAACACTATATCAATGTCAGCAGCATGACCCCATAGTAATATACTGTATGTCATGATGCTGTGAAAATAACTGAAGTACACTAATCTAGAGGTCGCAACATTAGTGTACTCTCTAATCTTTCTAACTGCATATGCCACAGAGCTGAGTCTATCTGCTAGATGGGCAATATGTGGACCCCACTGAAGCTTTTTATCTAATGTGATACCCAAGAAGACAGTAGTGTCCACAAGTTCTAATCTCTGGTCATTTATAAGTATATAACCTAGGTCCGAAGGAATCATTATGAAAAATTAAAAGAAATAAACATTTTGTCAGCATCTTAATATATTCTTAATAATGTTCTAATCATTCATAAGCACATTAAGAAATTTAAAAGAATTATTTAAAAAAAAAAAGTGTGGGAAATGTTATTAACTAAACTTATAACATAAATGATTTTCTTAATAATACCACAGACTGGGAATGGTGCCAACACCCTCAGGCTATTTAATTATAAATGTGTATAGATAAATATAAATAGCCCCTGAGTTTCTTGTGTTCTTCTCGGGTACGAGGCACACTATTTTCAACGGGTGGTACTTTTTGATATTCAATATGTTATTATAAATCCTATTTAAAAAAAATACTCATCATAGTCATCATCATATACCACACTTTAATATTTTTATTGGGCAATGTATTTGCAATCAAGTAATAGTTTATATTGCAAATTATATAATGTAAGCTTATTTTGATAAGTACTTTAGATAATCGGCTGAAGCAAGCACTATTTTGTTTGCATTATATTTTTTTTTTTTTAAATTAAACTCCATTTTTTTTCGGTGAAACTGTAACCCTCTGACAGTCTACTGTGTTACATAACTTTGATAACATATAAAAATTCATTAAAATTTATCTGTCTAGATAGTCTCTTGCTGTTAGACAACATATAAAAACAGGCCAGGAACATTAGTGCAATATATGTGAAAAGCTATGCCTTACACTCGCCATTTGAATAACACTGTGTTAGTGTGTGTGCATTGCTCCAAATAGAGGTTAACTCTAAACTCAATTTTTTTGACGTTTTCACAGCTGTCATAGTCTATCTAGAGTCTAGATAGACTAATGATCGAAGAAATGTTGATTTATTTAAATTATTTTATCTAATTTATATTAAAAATATCTACAACATACCTCACAGGACCCATGCCTTCATAAAATTGGTATTCAGCCTTATCAGTTGATATAATGGTCCAGCAGGCTCCGTCATTAATCATTTCCTTATTCGGTTCCTTAGGGCAAGGTGTGGCTTGGAACTGTATGATCCTCTCTTGTGACAAACAGAGGTACATCCGTTCTGTGTCCTTCATATAGAAAGCACACTTATGCAGCTGAGACACGGGATCATCAGCCTCTAGAAGTGCCATTTGTTTGTCCACCTGGAGGTATGTTTAAATTATATTACAGAAATCAAAATTTATTATTTAATAGTCCCCAGTATTGCTTTTCACCAGCAAACATGACTGAGTTGGGACTATTTTTGTAACATATAGTATAAATGTTTCAGTTATTGTTTGTTACTTTCATAAGTTTATTTAAAGTCTTTTGTATTTATATGTATGTACTAACTATATGTTTCAAATAACACTTATCTTAGTATTTTATTATTATATAATGACATGGAGGTAATGTAATTTGCATGCCCTTTTTGGCTAATGTGTTGATTTGTATAGTTATTTTGTTAACTTGAATACACATTAAACACTTTAAACACATTATGCAAATAAAGAATTATCATTATATCGTTTCTTCTTCTTTCCTATGATATGGATACAACACCATTTTTTAAATTGTGCACTCTTAGAGTAGATAGATATCAATAAACTCTTTCCAAAACCTCTCAAGGGCAGTCTATAAGTGTCATGTTATGATGGCTGTTTTGACAAATAACAACGGTTATACATATCAATTCAGTATTGAAAAGAAATATTGACCATATAGACAAGCACATTGACAAACACATCTTATATACAATTATAAAGATAGCAATTTATCAATTGGCAATCTTAGATTGATATTTCAATCCATTTTCTGCTTTGAGTATTACAAACAGTCTATAAATAATATTAACATTGAATTGTTTTTTTCAACCCATCCATGCTGGATGAATTGCTATTATATTATGTGAGAATGTGACAGATTAATGACTTTTGTATTTTTGGTTTTTGGAAGTAAAAAGTACTATATAATGACATAAAAATCTGGTTTCAATATAATCCCCAATCTACAATCATGCCACAGAGGGTATGTTTGCTCATGTTTTTAATGTATTTTTTAAATAAACATATTTAACAATATCTTACACAATATGGTGAAGTTTAAATAGGAATTTACTTTACATATACTTAAAAGACAAAATAAAAACTTACCTTTCTAATAATAAGCCTAGGTAAAGCCATTCCAGTCACAGAGCAAACTAACTTCACTGTAGATCCATAGTGAACATATCCATCTCTCACTGCAAACTCTTCAGATTCACTCTCATTATCATCCAGTAGGTGTATTGTAAAGGCACCCCACTGTGTAGATGATGCGTGAAAATTGCCATTCTCAACATGGAGATACCTTGTTGACACTGTTTGTGATCTCAGTCTATTAAAGAGTGCCACTTTTGTTCCACTTGCTATACACAAATCAGCATTTTTCAATGACTGTTTCTTCTTAGACGGTTTAGATATGACTTTTATTCTTTTACTATTAAAAATACCAATATCATGTCCATTCCCATAAAACATCTTAACTGACAACATAAAGTGTTTTCTCTTATCTGAATCTGATATATACAATGTCTTTGCTGCACAATATTGTTTTCCATTATTTAGATCTAACTGTTGCATATCCTGATCGGAATTACCTATACCAATAAAGGCACACAGCTGTGAGGCTTGTTCTGTCTCACCCTCCCTAAGCATGCGCTCCCTCCTCAGTCTCCAGCCATCACCAAATAGATATATACATGGAGGTGGACAAAAGAACCTCTTTTCATTTCCATAAGATTTTTGAGCAACTTTAGCATGTAATATGACCACAACCATGTCAGAACGGTCTCTCAGGTACCGTTCCATGGCTTCCCTTGTGAGCCGTCTCTCCTCAGGGCGGTACGCTCCGGCGCCGGGGCCCGCGGCGGCCGCATAGCGCGGGTATAGCGCGCCGTGCTGCGGCGGCGGCGACGGAGGGCCCCCGCCCATGCCACCGGCGCCAGCGCCATACTGATGTGGCATAGTAGCCACGATTTACTCTCACCTCAGTTTACCAGACTTCATTGTGGTCCTCTTCAGAAACCATTCTCTGTATCATTTGAATACTGACCCAATCAGTGCTAATGCGCTATGCACATACATAACATCCAAAATACAAACGACCGGTAGCATCCACAACAAATTATTACTTCTTGATCCCTCTAATGGAACATGGTACTCATTATCATCGCTAGCTCCAAAACATTTATTGATAACTGGATCGATACACCATTGTTACATATTCACAATACTATAAATAAATAATCACGATGGGAACCAACACACACTTCTATCAAAAACACCTGTTCGTTCGCAAGGGATTTGCAGAGTAAACTCCAATTTTATTTCATTTTGTTCAATAATCAACTGTTGAAGAAAAAATATAAATAAACTCAAACTATACTAAAGCAATATTAATGTTATTATAATTCTTGTTTAATTCAATTTCGTAGATTAAATCCAATGTTTGTACAAATACACGATAACGCTAGGTAGGACGCGAACTGTCAAACGGGATGGATACAGAGCAAGTACGAAGATGAATGTGGAATTTATTTCTTATTTATAAGCATAGACATTAGACACCAAATGAGCGTTTCAGTTTGTCAAAACTCTGCCTTCGTCAGGCACACCGCGCAAATTACGAAATATTATTTGATATTGAATTTGATGTGTTCGTCAGGTCGACAGTCGACACACCGACTGACAATCTGATTCTGCGGTCATAGGATGTGGGGTTACGCATGGGGCGTGAGAAAATAAAGTGTGGGAAAGAGTGGGCGTCCGCGCTCCGCATCGCGTCATAGTAAAACATTTATTATTGTATGTAGTGAACCGAACACTTACAAATGCTCCAGTAGCAACATCATTTCGTGTTATTATTGTTGTGTGAGTTTTTATATACATCGAGTGGTTGAACCAAATCGTCGTAGTGTGAAGGGGAAGCATCAAACGAATGACCGATGATCTCGTGGGAACGACCTTTGTTATGTACACACATAGCATAGTTAAAACAAATCAAAAAAATTGTGTAAATATTTAATAAAGTAAGCATTTGTGTGATGGGAGTCACTGGATTGTGGAGACTAGTTGAACCTGCTGGTAAACCAGTGCCAGTTGAAACCTTGGAAAATAAAATTTTAGCAGTTGGTAGGTTCTTTCAGGGTCAATGATATCTTTTAATAGCTATGAATTATTCAAGATATTTTTTTTTATTTTTTTATAATCCCATTACCGTCCAACAGATATCTCAATATGGTTGCATCAGATGGTGAAAGGTTATCAAGATGCAAAAGGGGCCCCTCTACCAAATGCCCATCTTATTGGATTGTTTCAACGTCTTTGCAAACTCTTATACTTTAGAATTAAGCCAGTTTTCGTTTTTGATGGAGGTTTTCCAGAATTAAAAAAAGAAACAATTGTAAGTGGCTCTCAGTACTTCAATTTAATACCTTAATTACATATAAGTACTTTACAAATGACACAGTTTAGATAGGTCCATATGAGGGTCATGGCTTAATAGTTTATATTACCTACTCAGAAATATTAAAATAAATCTTGCTATAGCAACTTTATGATAATATGCAGCAACATTATATATGCATTTAAATTAGGTAAAGTTAAATTAAAACATTAGGCGGCCAAATATTACAAATAATATTATAATATTTTTAATTATTGGTGCACAATAAGGACAGGATGTATACACTTATGATAAAAAAACATACCTCATTTCTGTTGTTTGTTTATAAAGTTGTGATAGTTATATTGTAACTGACATCAAAAATAATGCTAAAGGCATCAATTTTAAGAAAATAACTGACTTATAAGGCCCGAGTTGTGAGCTATGAGATCTCGAAATCGGCAAGTGATGTCTACGAAAGGAAGATGTCAAGTCGTTAGAAAAGTTATATTTTAACTTGGTTGAGGAAGTGTAATTAGAGGCTGAAGAAACACAGTTAATTCTTCAACATTTACACTATCTAAGAAAGCATAAATTCTGGATAAGGCACCACTGCCATCTACATGCATCTCTGCTTGATGGATTGACACAGTACACAAATCTATAGAAAAATAAGACATCTCCTCTCTGCTTGATCTATTTCCACCAAAGCTAAGCAGAGATGAGATGTGGAAATAACGAAATCTGATTGGTTCTCGAAATACATCTCTCCGCATTGATCCTAAGTCATATAACTAAATTATTATCTATTAAATACATTTTTTTAGGCAAAGAGACAAGACAACAAGCTAAAGTACAATTCAGAGTCTGAAAGATTAAAAAGAGAATTAGCTATCTTATTGAGTAAGAAAACAGCAATTGGAGCTTTGTTGGGGAAACAAATATCCCCCAAGAAGAACAAAAACACTATAGAAAGAGATGATGACTTATTTAAATTACCAGCTCTCCCTCAGAATGAAGAAGAATCTGCAACAGAGTATGTTTTTTTTTTTTTATGGAATAGGAGGACAAATGAGTGTACGGGTCACCTGTTGTTAAGTGATCATCGCCACCCAAAATATCTTGCAACACCAGAGGAATGACAGGTTGACGTTGCCTTTAAAGAAGGTTTACGCGCTTTTTTGAAGGTACCCATGTCGTATCGTCCTGGAAACATTGCACAAGGAAGTTCATTCCACAGCTTTGTAGTACGTGGAAGAAAGCTCCTTGTAAACCGCACTGTGGAGGACCGCCCGCACATCCAGATGGTGGGGATGATATCCTAACTTGTGGCGTGTCGTGTGAAGGTGGAATTCGGCGGCAGAAATCAGGTTAAACAGCTCTTCGGAACACTCCCCGTGATAAATGCGGTAGAAGACACACAATGAAGTGACGTCTCTACACAACGCCAAGTGATCCAGCCGTTGTTATTAGAAAACATTGAAATTATGTGGTACTCCTGTTTAATGTTAAGCATGTCTACTTTTTTATGGTAACAGTGCATACCTCCTTTTAGTTTATAAAATTTGATTATTTAAAAAAAAATGCTTATATCAAGCTCCAGTAGTTCAATTTAAACAGGTGACAACTTATTATTTAGCTTAAATACTTGAAGCTTTTTTATTGATTTATTATAACCTATCTACCTAAGAATTAAGTGTCCCATGATAAGTAAGTTAATTGTTTGTTTGTTAAAAATCCTACTTTTTACAATAGTTCCGATGATGAACAAGATTCAAGTGCATCAAGTATTGATTTACACAGTGTCAATCTTGAATCAGATGATTTCAAAAAATTGCCAGTCAAACAGAAATATGATCTACTATTGGAATTAAAAGAAACAAGGAAAATGAATTCCTGGGGAAAATTGGAAACATTACCAAAGAAGAGTGACAACTTTTCCAATTTTCAGGTAAGTTTTTGTTTTTCTCTACCCTATATTAGTGCAATGAATGACCAACAATCCATATTTAATTTTCAGATGCAAAGATTACTAAAAAGAAGAAAAGTACAGGAGTGCATTGAAGAAACAGAAAAAGAAATGGGTGACATTGGAATGTCATTAACGGAACTTGAATCTCTTCTCAATGCAGAAGGAATAGAAACCAAAATTGAAGAGTTACCAACTCGTCGCATAGCATCTGATAAAACAACGAGATATTTATTGATTGATAAGGCAAAACAAAGTCTTATTGAATCTAAAAAACTTAAGGAAAAAACAGAAAATAACAAGTGTAATTCAGAAATTGCTGGAACATCTGGCAAGCATGAAACTAAAGAAAACATAGGTACTGTTGAATTTGAGGATGATTTACAGAAAGCTATTAAAATGTCTTTAGAATGTGTTGAAGAAGAACCTAAAACTAGTACCTCAGGTTGTGATGAAGATCCTAACACTAGTGCATCCTCTTCAAAGGCAGATGAATCCTGGACATCCTTTATGACCGATTCTGAATATTCTGAGGAGGAATGTGATGAGTTATGTTCCCGAAATATAACATCAGTTAAGGATTACATAATGCAGTATACTGATTTCACTCATAAAGCTATTGAGGATTTAGTTTCTACTGAAAATAAACCAAAAAAGAACCCAAAGAAGTTGAATGTGGATGATGTGATGGATGAAATAAATCAGGAAAAATCGATAATTGAACATCAAATAGATTTAATTAATGATGATGATGTTGCAAAGAAAGAAATCAAATCAAATGACAAAGATTCAGATAATGTTTTTAGGACACCACCATTAATTAAGTCTTCAAATGATGAAGACATTTGTATAAACAATGAAAATAAGAAAGATGATTTTGATGATGCATCTCTTTTAAGTATTGAGAATCAGAATCATGACTGTAAAGTAGATAGTTCTTCAGAAGATATTATTAATCATTCCTTATTAATTACTGCTGGCCCAAACCAAGACAATACTAAGGTAAGTAACAAAAACATAAAACATAACAATGACATCTCAGTTTTCAGCATTGAAGATAGTGAACACAATGTTATATGTTTAGACACTTCCACAGAAGATATTGATAATATTAAAAGCAAAATAAGTTCAAATAAATCATGTAGTTCCAGTGAAGATGAGTTTGAAGAAGTCATCGATATTGAAAGTAACACAAAAACACCAGTTGTACAGTTAACTTTAAATGTGGAAGAACCACTGGGAGATGATATTTTTGCCGATGTTTTTGAATGTGATGATGTAAGAAATCCTGTACAATGTAGTTCTATCACAATAAAACAGCAAAGCGAGGTGAATGATAATAATTGTGCTCGACCAATAGGCAATAAAGAACAAGAATACACTACACAAGACCACAAAGCTATCAGTATCACAAACAATATTATTAATAAAGAATTAAAAGTACCAAAAGAATGTCAGAGTGATAGCTTTGAAAAAATACAAAGCCCAGAAAGAGATAAGACAACAGAAGATAACCCACTAGTAAATACTTTTAGTAAAGACATTTCCATAGCAACTAAAAATGATTCAAATAAACCGCGAATATCCGAAAAAGACCTTGAAGAAATGGCAACAGTGGTTGAAGATGAACACGAAAATTTATTACACGAGAAAGGTCGTCTGGATCGTATTGGACGAAATATATCGGAACAAATGACACTTGAAGCACAAGAACTTCTTCGTATATTTGGCATTCCTTACATCATTGCTCCAATGGAAGCTGAGGCACAGTGTGCTTTCTTGGAGAACAATAAGTTGACTGATGGTACAATAACTGATGATAGCGACATTTGGCTATTTGGAGGCAGGACTGTCTACAAACATTTTTTCAATCAAAAGAAACATGTTCTTCAATTCCTCAGTGAAAGAATCGAGAAGTTGTTTAGTATGTCTTATATATTATACTTACAATACTAATAATTTGTTATTTCTCTACGAATTATCTCACTTTTATTATTTTTCAGATCTTTCAAGAGAACAGTTGATACTTTTGGCGTTGTTGGTAGGTAGTGATTACACAACGGGAGTGAGTGGAGTAGGGCCAGTTACTGCTATGGAGATTCTGGCGTCATTTCCTTCTAAGAAAAAAAGTTCAAATGAAACACCCAAACAGGACAACTATCAATTAATCATAGAGGGACTTAAACAATTTAAACAATGGGTGAAAGCAGGAAAGCGCACAGACAATATCACTTTGAAGAAAAAATTAAAAAATGTTAAACTCAATGAAGATTTCCCAAGTGTGCGGGTAAGTAATAACAATAATCAATAGTGTTTCGTAACTTTAAGTATTACTGACAATATTTTTTATTTGAAGGTAGTTCAAGCGTATTTAGAACCCAATGTGGATGAAAATAAAGAAAAATTTACATGGGGTGAGATTGACATAACAATACTAAGAGAATACGCAAAATCGAAATTTGGATGGTCTCAAAGTAAATTGGATGAAATTGTGCAACCAGTTTTAAAGAGGCTTAGTGAAAGAAAAAGTCAAAAGACAGTTCATGACTATTTCAAACGAAAAATACAGATCGAATCTATAGATGATCAAATTAGCAAAAGAGTAAAAGCTGCAGTAGAAAAGTTGGATCCAAATAGAGAATATAATGATGGTGAGGAAACAAAACTCAAGAAAACCAATGAGAAAAATAGTAAATCAAAAAGGGCCCCTAAAAAGAAATCGAACGTAGACGATAGCTTAAGTAGAATAAATCAAATCGTGAAAGTATCTAATGTAGAAGAAAAAATATTAACATTTGATGTGAAAATTCCAAGAAGTGATATGAAACATGAGATAATACCTCAACGTGAGAAAGTAAAACAAAACCTGTTAGAAAACAAATTGAAAGCAATTGAAATTTTCAGGAAATCTAAAATAGACAAAAAGCGGAAGTTCACAAAAAGAAAGCCGTTGGTACCTAAGGATAAAGCTGAGCTCTCCGAAAGTAGTGATAGCAACTAATATAATATGCAGCTAGCCTCAATAATTTTACACGCTTTTTATTAGCTTCACCTCTATGTATGTGTGTTTGTAACCGCATCATTTGGGCGCGATTTCGACCCACTTTGAACGGCCAAATTTAGTAAAAACTTCATAGATTTATCAAGGACCGATGATAATACATTAATTTGATAAAATGATTCCATTTTTCAATTCCCAAAATAAGATCTTCGTTAATTTATATAATTTGCATCTATTGTCTCATTTTAAATTTCAAAATCAATTTTAAATATTTTAGTTCGGTTTTCTATAAAAAGCGTGTTTTTTAGTTTATTTTAACTACTATTTATTAATAATACCATTGAAGGTTTTTGAAATAAAAACAAACATTTATAAAATAGTCACTTTATTGTATCCACAATGGGTACTTCAATAACATGAAGAAATTAAATACATACATAGTTTTATAATTATTATCTACTACTATATATCTTAATACACATTTGAATCTTAAATATGCACGCCATATGTAAATAATAATATATATCAATGAAAAACACATCCATGACACTAACTAAAATATTTATGATCTCAATAAGTGGGCTATTCATATAAATACGATGTAGGTAGTAAGCTAAAAATAAAAAAAAACATAGCGACGAATTGAGAACCTCCTCCTTTTTTGAAGTCGGTTAAAAAGACTAATATGAAAAACAAAATATAGCACTATCATATTATTAAGAAGGTTAGTGACAATAGCAAGATTCAGACTGTTCTATTAAATCATACAAGCGAAAATTGAGATAACATATTACTGTCCTTTGTGTCACTGTTAAGATTACCACAAATCTTGGAAATGTAAAAATAACATTAATTATTACTATTTGTCTATTGGTCGGCATAAATTTCAACACTCACATTATAAAATAACTCCAAAAATTCGGGATAGAATGTTTACACCTTTGTAGGAGAAACAAAGCAAACATTAGCAATATGGATGTATGTACATACACTATGTATGTACATCAATACTGCCTTTCGCATATGATTTTTATTATTAATATTTTTTTAACCAATGGTCATACTAAAATACTGTATAAATGTAACAAATCATTATTAAAGTAATCACAAACAGCTTTGCATGAAAAAGAATATCTTATTACAAAACAGAATACAATATACTTCTTGATATGGTTATGAAATATTGTAGCTCCCCCAATATCCGTTCTTTATTTATCAAACACATTTTATTATATTTAAATATTTACAACATAGACATCTAGATACACAAAACGGTTAATCAAAAGTAATGGGGGGCGCAATTGGTTTTATATTAAATCCAAACTACGACTAAACTAAATGTATCTATACCATATACAGTAAAACCCGATGAAGAAATTTGTAAGCTTATTACAATTATTGTGTACTACCCACATTATAAAAATCTCTCTAGAAGTACAATTTCTAAACAAAATTAAGACTAGTGATATCTTATGCTATTGAAAAAAAAAAGAAACATCTCAAACATGATTGTGGAGTTATACATTATTTAAACTAATTGAAAGCAGCTCTGAAGACGTTTTAATCCCCTCCCTTTTCATAATAAATATCCCAATTAAAGGAAATAAACTAGCTCATTTTGCTTTGTCCACTTACAGCGAATGAAAGCCAGCAAATGGTCTCTCCCCTCTTTCACTCGCCTAGCCACACATATTCCTTCTCTTTCCTTTTTGCTATCTTTTGGAGTCGTTCGTTATATCTGGACCTTTAAATATGGCCTGATAAAAACTATAAAGCTACAACGATTTTTAGCCCAGTAACAATAAAAAATCTTGTGCTTTTTTGGTCTAATACAAAATGGAACTACAAATGAAAACGCAGTGTGTCCATAATACTATTTAATTATCTTAATTGCCATCAAAAATAATAAGAATTTTTGGGTATTTTATTGCTGTACAAGAAATAATAAATATTTGCAAATTAAGATCAAGATGCATAATAATTATGATTTAAATTAATTATATTTAATCAACTTTAACTACACTGTATATTTTCCTAACAAACCAGAAACACGCCATAAAGCCGATAGTTCCAGTGAGAAGGAAAAATAGAAATACCATTATAAATGTGTAGCCAAAGTACAGGAAAGTTGAAACGGCATCTTCTATATTCAGTTTGGTAACAAAGTAATGGCAGCAGTATATAAATAAGTAAACAGCTGTTGAACCCGAGCTGAGGAAGGCTCTCCACCACCAGTGATAATCTTCAGCACACAGATGGAAGTAGCAGAGAAGAATCGTTGTCTCCGAACATGTGATGACAAGGATGACAAATACCAGAAACAGGAATCCGAACATGTAGTACATCTGAAAAAGATAATATCTGGTATGTAGTATCATTGTAAGAACCATCAACAGGCATTGTTTTATCAATGCACAGGATGCCGGCTAGATTATGGATACCACAACGGCGCATACACGGCTGTGAAGCAGTAATGTGTGATTATTATTGTATTCCAGTCTGAAGGGTGCTGTAGCTAATAAAATCACTAGGCAAATGAGATTTAACATCATATATCTCAAGGTGACGAGCGCAATTGTGGCGGCACTGCATTGTAATGGGCAGGGCGTATCAATTACGTCTCGTTAAAATATGTTACTTTGGATAAACAGACTCAACTTTACATCGGCAGGCACTTTTGATAGGTGATTTCTGAAATGTTAGCCTGGATCTGACATCTCTAAGATGGCAGCTTGTCCCCATCTCAACGCGCGGGTATTATACAACAGACACTAAAAATCTTGTCTTTGCATCTTTTAATTATTTGTAATTATTTCTGCTAATAATAATTTACATACCAATACTTTTACCATTTTTCACATATTTTAAAATGCATCATGAAGATATTCAGGCTGCGCATGTAAGCATTAACTTACTTAGCTACATAATTTTACTTTTTCTTCATACTATCTTTCATAAACAAAATATAAAAACTCTTTCATTTTATCTACTTTTTGTATTATATTATACAGAATAATTTTTATAACTTTAAGTGTGTAGCAAGAAATTGGAAAAGAACCCCTTAGGGTTAGGTTAGGTTAGTGCAGTAGTTATTTCACAAAAAGAAACTTTTAAATATAGAAATAGTTTTTCACTTACAAAAACTGTTAATTTGAAATTAACAATTAACAGCACAACCAAGAGAGAACAAGTAAAATCAGTTAATTAAATTATCGAAAATAAAATCGTATCCTACATTTTGCGCGGTCAATATGAAATAGTTTGTGGAAGGGTCTTTGATGCAAGATTTTCCACCAGGACAACATGCATTTATGAACGATGCGGGATTCGAACCCACGCCTTCACGAACTCAGGTTATCACCAAAATCGAAATACGAAATTTCGGTTGAGGGATCGTACATTTTCTTATTACGAAAGTGTTTCGGTTGCGAAGATCGATACGAATTTCGCGATTAGACATTTTATCTTTCGTTTACCTTATTCGCAAATTCACTTGACATTTACTTTATCGTTGTGTAAGATTAATACGGACTAACTACAACTTCACTTTTTATGGATCCGAAGTGCTTTGGTTTAATTAAATTTGGTTTGGTTTTAGTTTAAAAAAATTTGTTTGGTTGGATTTAATTTGAAGTTCGTCGTTCTTTCGTTTCAGACGAAACTTCGGCTTTCGATTTTTGTAATAGACCTTCAGGTGACTGACTCTCTATAGTGCTATAATTTTTTTTTGTAACTCCCGCCATGTTGTCCCGGTGAAAAATTCCCCTTACAACTAAACTCTTTATATCATAAGGTTCTTTTTAACAACATGTTATAAAATTATAAAAGTATTTACCTGGCTTGACCACAGTGAATTGAGGATGAAGAACAGTTGTATGAAGATGCATCCAAAGGGCAGAACTCCTCCCATCACAATGCCGGGTATCGGCTGAGTATAGAGTGACTGTTCAGGTATCTGTCTTGGTATCTGGTTTGTACGCACTGGGTGATCCAAGATCTGAAAAAATAATATTTCACTGGGTGATCCAAGTTATCAAAAATTAAGATTTTAGTGGGTGATCCGATTTATGAAAAATTAATGTTCCACTGCGTGATCCAAGATCTGAAATATTAATATTTCACTGGGTGATCCAAGTGATGAAAAATTAAGATGACAGTGGGTGATCCAATTTATGAATATTTAATATTCCACTGCATGAATTATTATGAAAAATCAAGATTTTACTGGTGCACTGTATGCTATGAGCTATACCGGTTTCTTATAGTCAAGTGAGATAATGCTTCAAATAGAAAAACTATTGACTATAATTTTAGCACTTATGTGGATTTTTGAACTTCCAAGTACTTAGATGGTGCTGCAATTTAACTACGACGTAAATCCATAGCGAAAACCTTTACTGTATTGTGTTGTGATCGATTTGCGCTTGAAATTTATTAATTTAATTGGTATGGTAAGATTGACTTTAATTTAAAAAGTCTTTCGTAAGAGGAGAAACAGCGAAGATTTATTTATCAGCCTAAAACAATCAACTACCTCGCTAAGGATATCATACGCCCCGTGATCATGACGCTTGCAACAAAGCCGAAGTATCAAGAACCACAAATATTATCTTCTAGAAATGATAAATATACCGTTTAGTGCTAGTAGTGCACATATCACAATAGTTCAATGTTATATCAATGATAATATTATCATGTACTATTAGCGCAGCAATATTTTATTATATTAGCATGGGTTCTGTAGAGTCCTGACATGTTGTCAGAATTCAATATATGTTAACAATAATTTTCACTGACATGATATCTGACAGTGACATTAACCAGATCTTATCGCCACATTAAGTGCTATATAAGCTATATAAAGGATGCACTGTTGTGCATCTTGCTCCCGTTATGCTTAACGGGAGGGTGTTCGGAATCCAAGGCCCCAGCGCCTGGATTCGCTGTAAAAGCCTTTAGGGCTATCAGCACAGGAGGTTTTTTAGTCGGTAAGGGGTGTTGTTTACACTCGAGCCCGACATATGGGCTCCGTTTCGGGGTCTTCAATAGGTAAATGTATTTTCCTCCTCTCGAAAAAACCAAAAAAAAACGGGAACGCCAGTTCCAATCGGTCATTGCTGGAAGCGGATGTCAGTGCAGGGCAAAGAATACATACCCGCTTTCTAAATCCAAAATAAGCTCCAATGAAGGTGAGAGGAACAGAGACTCCAAACCACAGCGCCAGCAGGGCCACCAATGTGGAGAATGGTATTGCAGCTGAAGAACCCTTGCCCCATAACACCAGGTTCAGGATGAAGAAAATTGAAAACACCACTCTGAAATACGTACACTCAGCATTATTGCATTTTCTGGATTAACTTTCTTATGGGAATAAGTATGTGGATGTCATACTTGTTATTAAGAGGATTCATTTGCCTGTATTGTGATTTTTGGTCTGAGTTGTTATATGTTGAAGACCTGTTATAAAAGTTAATAAATCATTGTATTTGTTGGATGCCATTTCTTATTTTGACAGTTATCACGAACATCATGTTCACGAAGCATCCTTACAAAAACAATGAATTCAAGCTCTAATAAGGTTGACGCATCCGATATACGATAATTTATACCGTTTATTATTTATAACTTTTTATGAAATATTTGATATTATTATTAACACGATTCATATATTGGATGCAGCAATGCACAATCTAATTCGTTTTTTATATTACAGCCATCATAAAATACTGTTTTGGATTAAAAAGAGTGGCCGTTGAGTTTTTTGTATGTTCGTCTCGCGAGCTATACTTTTTCAGATTCAGTAATTTAAATAAAATATTTGTGACGATTCCAAATCGCTTAGTTAAAAAAGCCTAATTGAATAAGTTTCTTTGACTTTGAGTTGCAACACAATATCAATAAACGACCTTTTTCACACTAACAAAAGCATAATAATATTATAACAATAAATAAGTAATAATTAAAAAAAAACAGCACATGATAACATAAGATATTCATAGTGTAGTCCCGCAGAACCGCTGAACTTTTTGTTTTTATTTTATTTATGGAACTCGATATGTCTGAACAGTGGGATTTTTTTTTATGGAATAGGTTAAGTGATCACCGCCGCCCACATTCTCTTGCAACACCAGAGGAATCACAAGAGCGTTGCCGGCGTTTAAGGAAGGTGTACGCGCTTTTTTTGAAGTTAATAATGTCGTATCGTCCCGGAAACACCGCACAAGGAAGCTTATTCCACAGTGTTGTAGTACGAGGAAGAAAGCTCCTTGAAAGCCGCACTGTCTCGGACCGCCACACATCCAGATGGTGGGGATGATATCCTAATGTGGCGTGTCGTAGGTGAAATTCGGCGGCAGGAATCAGGTTAAACAGCTCTTCGGAACACTCCCCGTGATAAATGCGGTAGAAGACACACAATGAAGCGACCTCTCTACGCAACGCCAAGGGATTCAGCCGTTCACAGAGCACTGGGTCCCTGACAATTCGATATACTTTGCGTTGCACGCGGTCAAATGGATCGAGCTGATACTGGGGTGCACCAGACTTTAGTATAAAAGCATTAAATTACAATATGATAGACTTCAAATCACACTCAAAGTGTCTGAGACAAAATTCAGCTTACATGTTGAGTGACTAGAGTTTATAGCTAACACAATAACATGTTATATAAACTGATTAGGGGCGTGGCTTAACAGTTTTGTCAAATAAAACATGTTAACATGCTTACCGCGACAAATGGATAACATCACCCTCGTTCGCCTGCAGGAAGGGAAATCAACGCATAATATGTGAGCGTTCACTGAATGAAGACGCACCATTCGTAGTTTGCGATAATTCTATTTGGTTTGTTTGTGATGGAGTGGAATAAAGAAAATACTTGTTTTTTATACACCTGATAACAGAAAGACCGGAATCTTTTGGTATGTTGCATTGGTAGATCATAAAAATAAATACAAATTTGCATGCACTGTCGGAAATAGCATAATAAAAGAGGAAGTAAATTCAAAATGAATAAGTCTAAACTCCATGTAACTCATTATTGAAATGAAACAAAAACATAACCTGACACAGATGCAGCGGACTAACTGTTTTGCTAACTTGTTTTTTTAACATGTTCATGTTTTGTTAAAAGTGTTTTTTTGTGTGTGCTCGGTTATTACACATACCCGGGGCACACCATGGATGTAAGCAGAATATTACTCTTCCAACGTCTTCCGCCGAAGCTCTTGTAAATTCTGGCACTGACGTAACCAGCGGCTGCACCCAGCAGCACCCAGACGACCAGAGCGCACGTCATCAGAGCTCCGCGGTTCGCCGGCGAGAGGAACCCGAGACAGGCAAACGCCAATGTGACCAATGTCATACCGAACACCTGGAAATAATACGATCTAGTATTACAACACTAGTTAAGTCGTGTTAGCCCGTAAATGGGGTATACGATGTTAGTTGATATAAGTAATCCTACTAATATTATAAATGTGAAAGTTTGTATGTCTGGATGTATGTTTGAACTTCTTTAACGCAAAATCTACTGAATAGATTTTGATGAAACTTTACAATAAAACAGCTTACACACCAGAATAACAAATAGGCTATAATTTATAAAACTATCGTGTGAATTATACAAAATATAAAAGAAGTGTGATTGTTACTAATGAATACAACTAGAACCATCTCTTATCAACTAGCAAGCAAAAGATCAATACAATTTATATGGCAAAACAACGTTTTCCGGGTCAGCTTGTTAATGTATAAATTTACCATAAGACCATTGTATACAACGCTTCCTACTAAATAAATAAAAAGTTCTTCCTCAATCTTCTATTGTGTCTAATTGTCGATATTAGTTACTTCTACTACCAGTCTTACTCTAGAACATAATGATAGCCTTAGATCGACCTTATAATCATATTCTTAATAATGTTATATATGTACATAGGACCACTAGCAAATTTTCTCCAAACTGTGGTAATCATAATGTTCACATCGGGAACAAACGTAAACTTCTGATGCCTACAACCCTGTTTAGTCGAGTTAGTAAGTTTTTTGTCTGGCGATGTATATGCTTTTATAACAAGATCCCAGAAAATGAACACAGCAAATGTGTTACGAAATGCAAAATATTAATTACAAATGTGGTTAGACACTATAACATAAATGACTTTCTTACGGCCGTTCCTTCATATACTATCTACAGATAGAGATAAATTACTACCTTCTACTGTCAGGAATTAGCTGTCAATATTCTGAAGCTGTCCCAATATACCCGTTAAGTCATTCTGTTATATTATTATATTCTGAATATGGGGAACGGCCGTTAATGATACCACAAGTTGGGAATTTTATTGTAACGAAATTTTATATGAAAAAAGAAGTGCGCTGAGATTTTTGCGCCCGTTCTTCTCAGATGTGAGGCATAAATTTTCGAATAGGTGGAAGTTTTTGTCATTCAATTAGTGATTTCATATCCAATTAAAAAAATCCTATTAAGAAATATTTTCAAAATTTGATAGTTTCAACATGGACGAGTAAAAAAGAAGGACTCCGCGCCGTGATATTAGCAAGTGAAGCACCGTTATGCTAGTGTGTGTGCGGTTACGGGGATATTAGTTACACAATTTTTTCTCCCTTAAATAATCATATATGGCCACAAATACTTACGTTTTTACACTATTTCACAACGCACGACGGCATTTTTAAAATATTTTATTGAGACGCAAACTGATCTGTCACAGACGGTGACAATTCTCATAATGGCCGCCTATCGGCCTGTAGTAGTGTAAGTGTGTGCGTGGGGCTATGTATTTACACGTTAATCGGCTTGTTTTGGTGCTACACTGTTGACTGAATGTAAGGTGACACGGAGTCCCTTATTTTTTACTGGTCCGTGAGTTTCAAATAGTAATAAAACAAACAGTTGATCATATCACCTGAGCGCCAGATCCAAGGAACACGGCTAGAAGCATACCACGACGTGGTGGCCTGAACACATCTCCATGCACCAGCTTCCAACCAAACTCCTCCTGCATTACAATAAATAATTCTAGTTATACTTATATGCTCGGGAATTCCGTAAATGAAATCCCATTGATATCAAAGATATTTATTTTACCCATGGGTCACAAAGTCCCACATTGGTATGTCAATATAAAAACAAAATCGAAACTTACATCTAATGAGTACCTTAGCCCAGCACAATATTAATATAATTTTATTTTACAGGCTTGAATTACATGAATTATATTTTTTGTTGGTTGCCTATGTTGGCCTGGTTGATACATGCAAAACATTATAAAATACTAACATGTTCGGTTTATTTGATAAGTTCTTCTAAAAGGTACACTATACTATCTACTGCGCTGCTTATCACAATGAAGAGTCATTCAGTATTCTTGAAAAACAAAAATTCTAATAAGCACCGTGATTACAGTCCATTGACGTTCAATAAATAACTAGACTCACAAACACACTCAAAGATTGTTTGAAGCAAAACATCTATTAGGTATAGTTCTAGTTCAGTTGTGTTTTGACCGCGCTTTGAATACAACGCCACGCAATGACCGAGTTTTCAGTGAAAAACTATCCAAATTACAGCATGTACAAACTTAAAAAGAATGAAGTCTCGTATTTCAGGTAAGGGCCCATCCATAAATTATGTCACAGGAATTTCATGCTATTCTGAGCGGCACTACAACTGTGCTCGTCACTGTCAAGTTGAGACATGTCAAGACTCATTTTCCCAGTAACTTCACTAGCTACGGCGCCATTCAGACCGAAACACAGTAATGCTTACACATTACTGCTTCATGGCAGAAATATCTAGCCGGCATCCGGTGCAAAGGAGTCTCCCACGTCAAGACTATAACAGCTGTGAAAACGTCGAAAGAAATAGAGGTTGACCGTTAACCTTTATTTGGAACAATGCACGCACACTAACACAAAGTGACATGCAAATCACGAGTGTAAGATGCAGCTTGTCACTCATACTATCACTTAAAAATACCAAATGGTAATAAATTATTTCATCACTAACCTGCGCATCTTCCCCACACTCGATCTGATTATATCGCGCTATATCTTTATGGAGAGTTCGCAGCAAAATCATCGCAACCATACCACTCAGGAACAGAACAATCACAAGTGAATTCAATATCGAGAACCACTGGATATTTGTCTGTGGCATTGACTCCAGGATATAGTCCCATCTAGAGGACCATTTGACGGTGTTATTCTTTATGAATGTCACACTGTACGTGTAAACAACGTTAAAAGTCTCGTCTCCCGTTAGCGAGTTTGGTACTTCGAGAGGTACCCTTGAGCTGCAGTCAGGTTTGTTTATGTTTTGATGGTTGATACTGGCTGGTTTTATCTGAAAATAATATTAACATATGTAGATAAAAATATTACGACTAATTTTGTAAATAATCGTCAAAGGGTTGATTCCAGCGGCCGAATTCAACCACCGGACACGTCAAAATGAAAAATACCACCCGCATAACGTTAACGTCTGGCATTCCACAACCGCGCATTTTGCAAGATATTTCTTGCCTCGTACAGCCACTCTGTGGACCGGCTGACCGGTCGTATCGATTCGGGAAAACAGCAGCTGTTACCGGCTGCTGTTTTCCCGAATCGATACGACTTAGAGACCTTCAAGAAAAGGGCGTACTCCCACCTTAAAGGCTGGCAACTCATCTCTTGTCACCTGTTGTTGTGGATGTCCATGGGCGGTGGCCTCACCTCTCCCATCCCTTGAGCGTATTGCCCGTTTGTTTCTTATATAAAAAAAAAGGGGTGTAGCACCGGACGGATATATAACTGATTGGTCCATATTGTGAAATCATTGTATTATGCTTATTCTCGTAACAGGATCGAACGTCAATTGTTGTAAGATTTAAAGATTTATTTTAAGATTCTGCAAAATTTTGAAGTTTGGTGGAGTTGATAACTTAAATCATCATACTTCAGGGTGATTTTTTGAGAAGGGCGGTGATGGCCAAGTCGGAAACTACGAGATTTAGAGGAAAGTCGTGAAAGTAGTCATGCCCTCGATTTATCAGAAACCAATAACTGCATATTTAGTTTTTTAATATTTCTTGAGCTTTTGACGGAAATCGACCCGAATGATTTTTTCAAAAAATTACATCCTGTATTATTGAAACAATGGACTCTGTTACTGATAAGGATCAATCTCTCACTTCTCTCTCAGAGCGCCATTTGTTTCCGAAGCGGTAGTAGTATCTAGTATATTAGAAATGACATCAAAAAGAATTCTAGAGGAATCAATTTTGAGAAAATAAATGCCTTTTATGCCTGCCTTTTATAATAGCATCGATAACCCTTTTAATAGTAAAAAAAATAAGTTCAATATCTCGAACTTTTTTTTTACAATGATTAGGTATATCTTAATCATTCCGCTGTACCTCTTCTCACATTTTTTATTTTCTTTTATGTACGGTCTAAGTTTTCTTATATTGTTAGTCTTTTTTAAATTATCTGTTTAATCCTTATCTGCATATTTTATTTTATAATATACTCTAGTAGGTAGACCTCGTCGTCCGTGACTTCACTTGTTAAGTGTACTGAAAACCAGCGCTGCAGCATGATTCTGATTGGAAGACCATATTTTTGAGAGAGAGAGATATTTGGTCACACGTGACACTATTTTTGTATATTTTTTTTCTTATCAGTATAATAACTATGTAGATTGATTTGATTAGTTTTAAGGTACAATGTAGTGTAGTGATCAAATAAAAGTTTTCTTTCTAGTAGTAGAAATATTTTAATTCGGTAGATCAATATTGGTTTCATTGTGCGAAATTTTCGTTCAAATGTTGTTAACGCGCGACACCGGTTCAATTAACGTTGTCGGGAAGTGATAGCAGTATCGAATCTAGAGCAGAACTTGGATAGGATCGGTACGATTAGAACGTGACCGATATTGAAATTACAGAACGGAACCGTCCATTTATGTTACAAGACTACGAAATTTACCTTTTTGACATAAGGTCGCTTCGACCCTACTCTGGCGTAGTTACGTGAATAAAAGCTACAAGTGATGGAACATTGTTATTATTTTGTAAGTTCTTTACCTACCTAGTACATAGTAATACCTTTAATTAGATTAAGCAGGAAGAAATCTGTAAAAACGTTTAAAAACAATTTAATAGCTATTTGTCGAGGGGCTTTTAATTGGCCCCTTTGTAAACATGTAGATATACAGGGCGTCCCAAGTTATTGGACATGAAGGGAAAGTACCTTAGATAATAGATAAGGTATTTTACTGAAAGAAGACTATGTTATTTTTAAAAGTTAGTAATTCTGCATTCATTGATTTTCTAAAAAACACTTGCCTCGTCTGGGAATCGAACCAACTTGAATGTAAAAAAAATAACACCCCTACGTTAATGATGCCAATCGAAAGACCGCCCTGTAGATATTTGTATGCCTGTTAGCCACCGTATGACATATAAAATTAAAAATAATATTATTTGAATAATTGCAATATGCCGTGCCGTTGCAGAATATACATGACTTATAACTCTTATTCGGTCAACTAGGATGGTAAATGATGATTAATTAAAATAAAATATATAAAGAATTATCCATGAGGTTATATATCGTATCGCAAACAATTCCTTTGTATATCCAATGACTTTAATCGATACATTAGATATTAATTATTTCGTTATCTATTACATTTTTGGTTTACTTTGATAATGGTTAAGTAGTTTCTGCTGTTAATGAATTAAACTATATTTTCTACTCCTCTACTTTTATCTGTTATTTATACAGACACGGTCAGTAATTAGACCAGTGCCGAAGCCTTTGAAAATGAAAAAAGTGAAACAAAATAATAGAAGGATGAAACCCATTGGAAAAGGACGAGAATATAACAAAAATTAAGGGAAAAATAAATTACGGGCGATCTGAGGTCGGGAAGTGGAAAACGGGTTGTTTTAGGGGAAAATAAGGTTTATCTCGATTTCCGGATTTCTCGATCCTAAAACACCCCCCCCTTTTCCACTTCCCGACCTCAGATCGCCCGTAATTTATTTTTCCCTTAATTTTTGTTATATTCTCGTCCTTTACCAATGGGTTTCATCCTACTGTATTTTTTTTTGGTTTCAAAAATTATCGACCCTGGTCTAAATATAAGTACATACTTTGTTGAGTCTTTTAAAAAGTCTATCCTCTATTAGCAGGGGTGGTCAAACGGTCGATCGCGAGTGCCTCTTGAGTCGATCTCGAGAAAAAAAATAGATATAGAACTATTCACAGATTTTGTTTTAGGTAAATAAAATCGGTAATTACGTACCATCTTATGAAAAGTATGCTCAGGAAATGCAGTGTCATGCAGATTCAACATCCAAAGTCACTCTGTAGTTAAGTTTAGCTCTTGAGACACTAGAACGCGTTTGTTTTGTAAGAACCAATAAACTCGCAATTTTGAATAATTATGACCTTATTTATTGACATTATAGAGCAGACCTATCTTGACTAAAAAAATGCATATTGTGCGCAAAACTAATATATATATGTCTCGATGCACTCTACCTAGACGACAATCCTTCATCACACATACTTGCAGCCTCTCAGAGTCGATCGATCGTAGTCTAACAATTTTGAGGTAGATCGCCAGCTGTTCAAGCTTGAGCACCCCTGGTCTTATAGAGTCGGGGTCGGCAAGTAGTTTAAGACCGGATACTGTGGGAAAATTTTAACGATGTCCAGAAAAAAACAACTGATAATAGTTAAGTGCTACCTAATTATTGTATCGTTTAAAAAAATCGTAATTATAAAACACAAGACCTAAAATTAATGTTCGAAACTGCACCGACGGTCTTGAGCCAATTTTTAGTGTTCCGTAGCGAAATGGCAAAAAAGGAATCCTTATGGATTGGTCATGTCTGTCTGTCCGTCCGTATGTCACAGCCACTTTTTTCCGAAACTATAAGAACTATACTGTTGAAACTTGGTAAGTAGATGTATTCTGTAAATCGCATTAAGATTTTCACACAAAAATAGTAACAAAACAGTAAATTTTGGGGGTCAATACTTAGAAGTGAAACTCATAATTTTTTTTTCATCAAACTGGTATTGTGGTTTCTAATATATTTTCTGAATAGTTTGCGCGAGACACTTCCAAGGTGTCCGCCCCCCGTAACTTCTAAATTAAGAGAATGATAAAACTAAAAAAAAATGTAAAACTTCCACCAAAAATTCATTTGAACGAGATCCAGTAAGTAAATTAAATAAATATAAAATACACTATTCTACAACCCCACTATCAGAATTTGCAGAGAATTTAATGAAGTGTGTTCTGATATTGATATTTTCCACAGAAACATTACAAATACATAAATGTTGTTTAAAAATACACTTTATAAAATTTGCTAGTTTACATTACATAATTCTATGTTAAACTTAAATCTCATTTTATGTCATCTCTGTTGTGTGTGTGTGTAACAATTGATACTAAATTCACTATTACTAATATTACATAAATTTATTTTTTATGGAAGATCTACCACATTTATCACGGGGAGTGTTCCGAAGAGCTGTTTAACCTGATTCCTGCCGCCGAATTCCACCTTCGCACGACACGCCACAAGTTAGGATATCATCCCCACCATCTGGATGTGTGGCGGTCCTCCACAGTGCAGTTTTCAAAGAGCTTTCTTTCACATACTACAAAGCTGTGGAATGAACTTCCTTGTGCGGTGTGTCCGAGACGGTACGACATGGGTACCTTAAAAAAAAGCGCGTACACCTTCCTTAAAGTCCGGCAACGCTCCTGTGATTCCTCTGGTGTTGCAAGAGATTGTGGGCGGCGGTGATCACTTAACAACAGGTGACCCGTACGCTCATTTGTCCTCCTATTCCATAAAAAAAGAGGTAAGACAGGTGTATGGGCCAATTGTAAGTGATCACTCCCAACTACATTCTTTTGCAACACCAGAGGAATCACAATAGCTTTCCTGGATTTTTAGAAATGTGCATGTGCTTTTTTAAGGTAAACATTTCATATTTTCCCTGAAACACAGCAAAGAAGTTCATTCCATAGATTGGTTTTATGTGACATATGAACATATTTACACTGTATGTTATGTATAAAACTCTAATTCTAGCACTTACCTTAACAGATATGATCCTTCCACCATTGTCCCCAAACCCAACAGCCCACTCCTCATTCCCTCCGCTATGGTATGTGATCTCAATGTCAACATGATTGAACAAAAAGTAAGCTCCCACTTGACTCGGAGATGTGGCAACTATTGGTGTACAAGTATCCTAAAAATTTTAATTATTGTATGTCATGATAATAATAATAATTCCTTTATTTCAGGCTACATGGCCCATAAAATAAATACCTTATAGTCTTACATACATATGATATATAACTTAAATCTACGTCACATTTTCGCGGCGATGTGAGGCGCGGATTCGGTAGCCTCCGGCGGTCGGCGACGTCCGCGATATTTGCGGAACACGACCCCCTTCGGCCACAGCTGCACGTAAAGTAAGGTATATGTTCTGTCGGGACGCGAACAACAAAAGAGTTGAAGTCTACTGCGTGACGCGTCATCAACTTTTCGACCCCCAACTGGAACCTTGTCTTTTCCACCAAGTACTGAACAATGTCGGAGGCCTTGGTGGTGTGGTGAAAGCGAGAGACGTAGATATACGTCGCTGGGATTACGGGACGCAGGAGCTGGTTCTGTCCTATCGGTGCTGTGCCACATTGGTTATGACTAGGAGGTCTCTTCTTCCGCTCCACCTTAATGAAGCCATCCTTGTCGGTCAGACCCCTCGAAACAGCTCTACAAGCGGGTTCGTTGAGGGCGTGCCCGCATCCACTTTCTGTCCTCAGCACTGTCCACTTTCTGGGTTGCTGGCGCATGGCAGCAGCATAGTCACATTGAGGTGTTGACGTAACGACAGCAGGCGACACCTCCGAGAGGGGAGGATAATGTGGACTGTATTGTGTGTAACAAGCATTTTATCTTTTATGTCATTGTTATTATTAAACAGCAATTTTCTCAAAATCTAGAGCATTAAATTATTAAAACTTTTGTGATTAATTATTAAATTATCTATTAATACGGCTTTACTCACGTTTTTGTTGGTGTTGGTAAGAGGTGGGACATTGTCATGAACCCACCACACTCACCCTGATGAAGGACCTTTGAATGGTCCGAAACTAGTTGGTATCGTAACCAACAAAAACATTAGTAAAGCCATATTAATAGATAATTTAGAGGATTCTTTTTATTAAGCATTTAATATACAAATTTGTTTTTCATTGATACTGCTACGGACTAAGGTCTAAGCATTGAGGAAATTTCTATCAAAAATACTACCTGGCATGTTACTGTATAAAGTTTCATTTCGTTTAGACATATTATATGTGTTACAGTGGAGTTGTGCCAAGTTATTACTTATTGAATAAATTTGAAGTGGGTTATAGGGCAGGTTAGGTACATCATGGAATAATTAGTGATAAATACAAAGTTCATTAGTATGTTAGCCATCACTATCTGTACTCTAGGAAACTGATAAGAGTTTATGTTAATACCATATAAAACAATATTGATAAAGGATAATAGTAGATAAGTGATTATAATTAATTTTTCATTTTCAAGCATTTTTGTCTACAATATATGTAAATATAAAATACTACTATAAAAAATCCCATTTAAATGTGTCAATGTAGCACAAAAAAACGATAAATTCATTATTATTATTGCAATCAATGCTTAATGCTTTGCGTTTATTATATTATACATGCTTATATTTTAAAATTGCCAACTATTATACTATAAGTTTCTTTTAACTGTTTCTATTAATAGACTGCCCAAAATAGTGTATAACTTAAGGCTAGGTTTTAGTCAAATGACACCCTACAAAAAATTTAATGGGGTAAACTATTTATATCATGCAAATTAAAAGAAATTGGCTCTCTCACAAAACTATGTTTTCAACAATATGGACATTTAGACTTTAACCCCCTTATTCATAATGGTCTGCTAACTTTAAACAGCCGCTTAGGAGTGTTTTTTCTCATTCTGACTTAGGTCAATAGAAGAAGACAGAGTGAGAATTAGCAATGCTGTAAGTTAGCAGACTATTATGAATAAGGGGGTAAATCTCCAAGAAAGTCACCCTTAGAAATTATTGCATAATTTGGATATTGTCTACAAGTTCTCAGGGTTCTTCCCTTTTTGGAGGTGCAAGGGCAAAATATAGTATATTATAAAGATGACCAAATACTATATTATTATCATAATATAAGAAACAGAATGATGATAAAAAAAAGTTATTGATTAATATACTTACATAATTACGTCTCACTTGACAACCCATTGGGAATCCAGTACTGCAATATGTTTTCCCACCCTCATTCACCAAGTAGCACCATGTTACTGGCATATTATCAATTATCCAGTGGTGCTGGTAATAGAGAGCCATACCCATTTTCAATAGATTTAACTTCTTTGTTGATTCAGGATCAGATCCTTTATATGTTCTCTGGCACACCTTCTTACAAGTGACATTCTCAAGAAAGTTAATCTTGTATGGACTCGGCCTTATTCTTTCACCGAAGACAACTTGTCCGAGATTCTCAATGGGAGATTGGGTCTCATCAGAAAGGCAAAAATCAAAGTGATGGTATTCAAATGGTATGACTGATTCTTCAGTATTTAATCTATTTACATATAGTGGTATTTCGTTCTGAAATAAAATATTTACACTGTCTTTTTTTATCAAAAATAGAACAGGATATTGAATAAAGGAAGCACTGTATTCTAAGTAAATAAGTACTTTCTTATTAAATAAAGTAAGAATAAAATTTAATCCTGTGAACTCCTATTTATTAGTATTATATCGAATCTCTTTGAAATCAAAGCTTACTTGCTCTGTAATGTGCATAGGTATAAAATATTTTTTTCCTAATAGCAATATCACTTACTTTACATGATTTTCCACTGTCTTCTCCAGCTCTACAATAGTTGACCGGTGCTAATCCCGGCAAGTAAAATGCACTAACAGTCGTTAAACACACAAATGCGTAAACTAAAAAATGATACGGCACAGCCATGGTGTGACACCAGTTTAAATGCTTTTCAATTCACATACAAGTCATAAAACTAGTCCCTTAAGATCTATATCACACCATGAGCATTAAAATCCCGGGGAAACACCCGGTTTTACAAGAAAACATTAATTCTGTAAGATAAAAAATAATATTTGGTTTCAAAGTAATTTCGTCGCAATGATGGAAAACATCACTCGTCATAACATAACGTCAATGTCATCTCGTCATCAAATCAAACCTCAAACTTGAAGCTTATGCTCTATGTATAAGATGAAGTATAAACTGGATTAGGCATGCGTGTCCACCCGAACGGCAGGGCAATAACTACTTATCACATCACGCATGTCAATTGTCATTTGATTGTAGTGTTAGTTAACGTATTCCACTAGTTTTCAATGTACGAGGGCGGTACTGAAAATTTCGGGAACCAAGGAAGTGACGCAACATTACTATTTAAAAATGTATTTATTGCTTTTCGAAGTATTCGATTTGCGAAATTTGACACATTTTTCCATATAATGGAACCAATCATTGATGCAACCATTCCATTCGGAAGTTGGGGTCTCCAAATTGGCCGTTTTGTATGCGTCCACAGCTGATGATGAAATGCGGTGATGAAAGTCTCTGACCGCGCAATTTATTTTTTATTTTAGGGAAAGTATAGAAATCATTATTATCTTAAAACTCTTTTGTTCTGTGCGCGGTGTGAAAACTCGCATTGTCGTGATGAAGGATGATGCGACGGTTGCTCTTCTCTTTATGGAGCTCAGAAACGACCTGTGGCAAACAAATGCTAGCATACCATTCTGCATTAACTGTTCTTTGTCCCTTAAGAGGAATAGTCGCAACATGGCCAGTTTTGGGGACAAACGTGGCCAACTTTTTTTTTGCAACACTCCGTGAACGAACAATTTTTGAACACCCAAACTCGTGACTGGTTTTTTGTTTCGGGTTCGTACACATATATCCAGGATTCTTCACCTGATACGATGTTGTATACAGTATTTGAGGATCCTGCTTGGAATCTTTCGAGAGTTCTGACGCACCAAGTAACGCGAGCCGCTTTGTGCTCTTCACAGAGCAAATGCGGTATCCATCGGAAAACAACTTTTTTACACCTAATTGTTCATGCAAGATTATTTGTATTTGACTCATGCCAATGTCTAAAGTTGCCTGAATTTCGCGGTATGTCAGATGTCGATCTTCCTCAATTAGCTTACGCACAGCATCAACGTTTTCTTTGGTGACTGCAGTTTTTGGACGACCTTGACGGGGATCATCACTGAGCTTGACACGTCCACGTTGAAATTCAGCAAATTAAGCGATAAATTGTGGTTTTGGATGGGGCTTCATCACCAAATGCAGAAATCATCCGGTCAACACACTGTTTTTGTGTTAAACCACTTCGAAAGTCACAATAAATCATCGCTCTAGAATTTTCTCGAGTCAATTCCATTATCTCAACGACTAAACAAGTTTGACAAGATCTTGTGACAAGACCGAAAATCTTTTTCTAAATAAAAAAATGGTATTCGATTTTTAAAACCAAGTGGTTTTCAATTAAAAAGATTTTTATTTGACAGGAACAGTGGAAATATTCCATTCCCGACACTTTTAGTGCAGCCTATGTACTGCAATTGCACTGTTATTTCGCTGCAACTGCACTGCTACTGCACGAATCCTGCAGTAAAATTTGTACAAGTAATGTTACCATAAGATCAAAATTAATTTCTACAGAAGAATGAAGGCTTGGAAATAGATATGAATTAATATTATTGGTTACTAAACGCTAAAAAAAACAATAACTTACAGTATTCTGTAGAACCTCCTCCTCAAAACACAAATATTTTCTATTAATACTGAATAAATATTTTTTATACACAAAACTGATTTGAATATAAATGAGCATTTCTATTTCTATGACCGACAACCTAACAATTTAGCTTTGTCCATGTTACCCGTCTTGCATAAAACTATCCACTTTATACTTTCTAACGTGCATTGTAGGATCTCTCGAAAAACTTTGTTCACATTGTGCCAGCCATGAGAAAACCATAAAAGTCTTAAATTTGCTATAAGAATGCGAGCGACAAATTTAAGAATCGCGCCAACCGATTTCGATGATTCTATATATATATACCTGGCCGAATCTTTTTTATGCTATCCGGATATTTGAGTGACCTACCGTAACGTCGTTATGGTTAAGTAATTCGTAGTCGAATATGATGATCAATGGAACTACTAAACGACTTACAGTAGGGGCAGAATTATCTACGGCAGAATTTCTAACTGTCTGTAAGCAAGTTGCAATGCGCTTACGTTCATTGCTGCATTACCAAAGTTAGTAAATCTACATATATTTACATAAATTATTAGTTAGTGTATTTGAGATTCACTAAAACTAAAAATAAATTTTTAGTTAAAACTAACCGACTTCAAAATCATTATTCCAAAATAATATAAATAGGTATGTAATCACTAAAAAGTATAAAATAATTGGGTATTTATATACAATCTAATTAATCAATCTAATTCTAGTAACGAATAATGTTATATTTTGTGGAATTGGTGTCAGTCAAGGTAGGTTTGTAACTACATACAAAGTTAAAGGTCTATAGCGACGCGACGTGAGGAGGCGAGAGGCGAGAGCGGGGCCGCGATGGGAGGACACCGATACCAAAAATAACAAAATCGTTACTAAAATTAGATTAATTAATTAGATTGTACAAAAATACGCAATTATTTTTATTACAGTTCTTGAGCAACTGCTGTAACTACTGATATTATGCCGATCTTGCTGCGCCATTAATACCTATTGCGTGTGTGCGTGTTAAGTGTAGGACGGGTTTCTCATATATTATGATTAAATAGCATCAAAATATTTTAAATTTATAGTACTTTTTTTTTCAGTAAAAAAATCTTTGCTCTACGTTGAATTACGTTAATATTATAAATTTCCTCTCAATATTTTTAGATATCAAAAACTCGAATAAGTTATAGCTTAGTTTCTAATATACCTACTCACAGTTAGAGCGCTTTCGCACTACTTTCAATCAAGAGTCCGATCTGTATCCGTAAAAAACACGGTTCGAAGTAATCGTAGAACTAATTCTATTGTAGTTTACGCAGTAGATCCGGCTTCCGATTTCTTTCCGTCAACCGTGAACGCAGTGTTTAAATAATCTTTGGTTAGAAATAGTTCTAAGACTACATCGGACCGTTTTTCACGGGTACGGATCGGATTCTGATCGGACGTAGTGCGAAAGCGCTCTAAATCTCCATTTCAGACAAGAAGATTATTGATGGACCGAAGTAGCCATAGTATTACTTGTATTTCATCTTATATCTTTAAACGAGCAATTCTTGTATATATATATATATATATATATATATATATATATATATATATATATATATATATAATCTAAATCTCGGAAACGGCTCCAACGATTTTCATAAAATTAAGTATGCAGGGGATTTCGAAGGTGATAAATCGATCTAGCTAGATTTCAATTTAAAAAAAATGGTTTTATCCATGTTTGAATGAGAAACAGCTACAATAAAATTAGAATACAAAGGTAAATTTCGCCACCATATACAAGACTATTATAGCTCAGATGGGACATTGGGTGATCCGGAAAGCAGAAGACCCCGGTTCGAATCCAGATGTCCTATTAGTTTTTTTTTGTTCAAGTTTTGTACATTCTTAAAAATCCGAGCAAGGCTCGGTCGTCCGGATATTAAGTAATTATAAGTAAACAATAATAAATATTGTCTGATTAAGAATTGAGTTTTACTTTGCAAGCATTTCTTCTGGCGGTATACATTGTCTAAATTTTGTTTCTTGTCGCAAAATATTATCTTTGATGGGTATTAAAATAAAATCGAAAATGGACACACTCATTCGGTGGTAATTATAAAATTTCCTTTCGAATGCGTGGTGATTCTAAAAAGCTCCTTTTAAACGTCCGCGTCGGTCCACCAAGAGAAGGTGCACACAGAATTCTTTAGTTCTTTCGCGCCTTCGTACGTACAATAGCATTGCCAGAAGTTGAGGCCGATTGAAAGGATTCACGATCAATGACGTGAATCCTTTCAATCGGCTTCGCGTAAAATGCCATATGCCAAAATGTGGCCCCTGAATTGCATGGAATTGGGTCAGAGATCGCACTTGTGCGTAAGCAATATCCGAATTCGGTCCGAGATTTCTAGACCTGTATTTTCACGGACACGTAGTAAGCGCCCTTAGTTTTGTGAAAAATGGATGTGAAAATCGGTGTACTAAAATGGTTTTGAAATATGATGTCAGAAAATGTAAAATATGAATGTGGTACATACCTTATTGAAAAAAAAAATGTGTATGTGTAAATATGTCAGAATTTCGATTAACTGTTAACTAAAATTTACTGTTCATCGTTATACAAACCATAAGGATCCTCTCTTTCTTTTAGACCGTTAAACTTTTCTTTGAGGCTGTTACATATTTGTCGGTAACACTTATTTCAATTGTTGTTAAAATAGCAATACGTACGGAAATGCATGCAAACGAAATCAAATTGTTATTTTCATTCACATTCATTTGTCGGTATATGTGCGTGTGGTGTTGCACCAGAATAACAGCACCGCATCTCCTCCCGTGGGTGTCATAACAGGTGACTAAGGGATACATAGAACAGAGGATTGGCAGCACCATCCTGCCGAGAAAGCATCATCACCTGCCAAACGTAGCGAATATGGCAAAATCCCCCCAAATTATGACGTAATCTTTCTGTAATCTCACGTCTCTCTCTATGTTCTTAGACTGGGTACAACGGAAAGTCGAAATAGTCTTGTAAACACGTTGCTACAATATGCGTCTTCTACCGCATCAAACACAGGGAGTGTTTTAAAAAATCTATTTTACTTAATTGCTGTTGTAGAATCACGGCACTATGTAAACCTCAACTAACACTTTGGATTTGTGGCATTCATTCTATTGAGTTGTTTGTGCATTTTTCCCAGACATACATACATATTAATAGACAGATAACAAGTGGGAGGCTCCGTTGCACAGAATGCCGGCTAGATTATGGGTACCACGACGGCGCCATTTTCTGTCGTGAAGCAGTACTGTGTTACAATTTTTAATATGTTTATTTAAGTAAAGTAACAATCAATATGTTCGTTTCAGTGAGTCATACATCTTTGTGCCGATTGGTGTCGAGACACAAGTGTCGAATCCCGTGGGGCCCAGAGGCGCGGAGAATGTACGAAGTACCATCTACGCATTTCAATAGGAAACCCAATCTACTGGAAACCCAAGCGCTGGCAGCTATTTCGGTCAACGGATCAGCCTAGCTATCCAACGTGGAATTGCTACCAGTATTCCAGAATGATTTAATAAAATCATTTATAAAATTTGTTTTTTTTTTTTAAATAAATATTACGATTATTCTTTTTAGTAAAGTTAAATAATATACGGAAAGATTAACGTATAAACCTTATAGTACTGGTGTATTAAGTACTTTTGGAAAAAAAATGTATCTCATCACATTATTCCCTCCACACATAGCTCCTATAGTAAGTAAATAACTAAACGTAAAAATTAAAATTTATTTTATACTTAATTATTTACATTACAATACATTGTAAAAAATTGAAATGATTAATAGGAATTCGGGTTTAACATCTGCTATTCAGCATTAGATGATTCTGATTTTTTTTCTACATCAACCAAAGCGCTGGTGTCATTATCAAGTGATATTCCACGAGCAAAAGCGGATATTAGCCCAAGAGCTGCTGCAGGCTTGTCAGCAGGAACCATGTGGCCAGCTCCTCTGACCATCACTTCCGTGAGGTTTTTCGCCGTTTTGAAGTATCTGAAATAGAATAAGAATCTGAGTTCGTAAACATTCAAAACTGATTTAAAACCTAAGATTTATTATGCTTTTGTGGTCATTTGTTTTATATACACACATTAAAAAAGTCTAAGCAACATGCATGATATTACAAATTTACCACTTATATTAATAATATCTAAGTCTTTATTCACTCAAAATGCATAGGTATGTAAACTTTTTTGTTGTGATGACACACTGGCTGGTTGTCAAAAAAAATCCGATTGTTTTGTTTTTTTCATAAAATTAAATGAAAGGGAATTTGTTTGAATTTAAGTGCGTTTTTATTGCTACGTTTAATCTTGATTTTATAATTTTACCAACCATTTAAATAAGGTTAGCGACAAAATTGAATTGTTAAATATTCTTTACGTCATGGAGCGACGTCATTTGACGGCAAATGAAATGCAAAGAGCTGTAGGGATGTTGCAAGCGGGAAGTAATCAATCTCAGGTATCTCGGCATTTTGGCATTCATAGAAGCGGTATTTCTCGTCTTTGGCAGCGCTACAATAATATAAAGGAACCAGCTGAACAGCATTCAGGCCGTAAAAGGAGTACAACCACTCGGCAAGACCGGTAAATACAACTGACTGCAAGTCGCCAGCCGATGTTAACCGCTCGAGACATAAGTTTGAGGGTACAAAATTCAAGTGGTGTTGATGTAAGTCCCCAAACTGTGCAAAATCGACTGCATGAGTACGGCCTACGAGCTTGACGCCCAATTAGATGCCCACCGATACGTCACGGGAATCACGCTCGTCGAAATGAATGGTGTAAAGAACGCAGAACATGGACCCAGGAACAATGGGATAAAATTATGTTTTCTGATGAGTCGCGATTCAGGTTTAGGCCTGATACAAGAAGGGTGCGAGTGTACCGTCGGCCCGGAAATACTGAAAGGCTCAGGTGCATTCAGGAAGTTCATCGATACAGCGGCTCAACAGTTATGGTATGGGTGGATATTATGAAGAACAGGGGAACTGAGCTCGTTTTTGTAAATGGAAACATGAATGCTGAAAATTACGTTGAGGATATTCTCAGACCTTATGGCCATCCATTTGCACAAATGTTTGGCTCCAATTTTACCTTAATGCATGACAATGCGCGCTCGTATGTGAACTCGGCGAACCAGTCAATACTTGGCAACGGAGAACGTCCGGGTATTGCCCTGGCCTGCACAATCGCCAGACCCCATCGAGCACGCATGGGACGCATGCTACAGAGACGTGTTTTGAAGGACTTAGACGGAGTGACAACAACCCAACAGCTGAAGGATTTAAGGCTACAATTCCATTGGGAGCGAATACCGCAAGATGATAGAAACAGTCTCATTAATTCAATGAACAATCGTTGCCGACAAGTTCTGAATAGCAGAGGAGGCCATACTTTGTATAAAATTATCCTATTCTTTCACAATAAACTCATTTTCTTTAGAAATTTCATTTTGTTAAAAAAATGTTTAGTTGTTTTTTTGTTAGTTATGTACCATAGTTTCTGCAGTATATTCTAATATTGTTAATTTCTGTTATTAAAAGAACTTATAAAGACAACAGTTGTTATTTTTACATCATAGGACCCTACAAATATTATTTTAAAAATAAAATACAACGTTATAATGTGAAAAACCATCCTAAAATTAAAATTAGTACATGCATTAGTACATAGCTTTAGACTTTTTTGATGTGTGTATTTAGTAACTATTTTATTTGTATTTATTTATTTAGCACATGTAGTTTTACATGAATAAGATTTTTATTATTCTAGCATGAGCAATAAATACAAGAAGAATATATAAATAATAAAACACATAATATAAAAGGTATGAAAGACAACAAACAAATCGGAGATAAGACGAGAAGAGAGGAAGTGCGTTTTAAACAACCAATAGAACTTCGTTATTCACCCATTTCATCTACCTTCAGCTTCATTGGATACCACCGAACAGATCTATCATATTAGTATCGATCGAAGCTGTGATGTGAACTGTGGCATAAAAGCTGTGCCTTGATAAGATTAAGTCCCTTACGGATCATATCACAGATCAGAAACAGTTTTACGCCTTTTGAAAAAAGCAGCAAATTTTGCACAATGTATTTAAGGACGTTATTTTTTATTTTACTTAATTGGATAAGGATAAATGCTGTATTGCTTAAAATTGCTTCGTAAATAAACCATTATATCTTGTAAAAAGTAAACGATAAAATGGTTAGTGTGGGTTTTATCCCTAAGATATATGACATAGCGGATTTTGTAGACTTTTATAAGGAGTACAATACTGTGTACATAATTTTGATCTATCTCGTAGGGTTCTGGACCTGGAAGTATATCCCTAGGGCTAGAAGGCCGAAATAAACACAGAATAACAAATAAAAAAAAATCTGCTTAGTTGCCAATAATCATAATAGTTCTTACCCAGCAAGCTCTCCGTTATGATACCAAGGTTTTCGTTTACCAAGCCTGTATTCTGATGTGCCTGAGAAGGAAAGACCATCATAAGTGTTTACTGATGGATGGTACGCCACGATGATATCAAGGTGGCCACTGTAAACAAAATAAATAATTTAGGCAAAATGTTAACTTCATAATAGAACAATAAACAACTCCCCCCAATTACCTGTGTGAGATAAATAGACACATAGCCTTCGGAGACTTAGAGGCATGAGACTTATGCGGAAAGGTTATATAATATGGATATGTATAGGTGGGAATAGCATAAACGATTTTCTTAATGACACCACGGACTGGGAATAAAGCGAACACCCTCAGGCTCTTAAATTATAAATGTTTATTGTACAATATCACATTGTAATCCATATTTTATATTTAAAAAAAGGCCCGCTGAGCTTCTTGCGCCCATTCTTCTCAGGTCTGAGGCCGTCTCTTTTGAATGGATGGTAGTTTTTGACGTTCAATAAGTGATTTTGAATCCTATTTTGAATAAAAATATTTGAATTTGAATATAAAAAATGTATCTAATGCTATTGAATTCCTATGGGGTAACAAATCACGGTGACAAAGTTGAAGGGTTCAAGGCGGCTTAGATAGTTCAGTTTGTAAAAGTTTTGACCAGAGTAGCTCTATTACTGAGATCAGCTACCAACAGGTAAGCATATAAGCATTACAAAAATTTGTATCTTGTCCATCGACGTTTCTCCGAACACAAAATAGCACCGGCGCTTACCAGTAGATTCAGGATTTATTTCTGATTTATTAGCATTCTCTTTTTTTCCAAGTATCCAAATAATAATAGCCATTAAAATGCTGCATGTTTTGTGATTACGATTTTATTCATTTGCTCGTTTACATGCACATTGGTAACATTAACAAAACAATGGAGACTTTCAAAAAGTATATCGGCAACCAAAATGCTGATGGAATTTTAACGGACCACCCAGACATTTTTGGATGGGAGACCTATCTCACTATTGAAAAAAACAAAAAGTGAGAATAGAGAAACATCAGCAATATGTCTCTATCTATATTTCATAGTATTATGTCCTATGGTATATTGGTATGGGGCAGTGCGGCCGATATTAATACTATCTTTGTGCTGCAGAAGAGGGCTATTCGCGCGATTTATAACCTAGGTCCTAAAGAATCATTAAGAGAAAAATTTAAAGAAATAAACATTTTGACTGTTGCTTCTCAATACATTTTTGATAATGTTTTGTATGTTCATAAGCACATTGAGGAATTTTCTAGAAACTGTGACATTCATAATGTTAACACGAGGAACAAACATAAACTTGTTATGCCTACTGCTCGGTTGGGTCGAGTTAGTAAGTCTTTTGTTGGGCGATGTATATGCTTCTACAATATGATCCCAGAAAATATACAAAACAAATGTGTTACGAAATTTAAAAGAATTGTTAAAAAACGTTTGTGTGGGAAAGGTTATTATAGCATACACGATTTTCTTAATGACGCCACGGACTGGGCGAACAACCTCAGGCTCTTTAATTATTAATGTTTATTGTACGATATTACATTGTAATCCATATTTTATATAAAAAACAAACCCGCTGAGTTTCTTGCGCCCATTCTTCTCAGGTCTGAGGCAGTCTCTTTTGAATGGGTGGTAGATTTTGACGTTCAATAAGTTATTATAAATCCTATTTTGAATAAAAATATTTGAATTTGAATTTGAATTTGAATTATGGATCACAGAAAGATCAGCTCTGTTCTGAAGTCGATTTTGCCAGAACAATATTATATTAAAATGAGCTACAAGTTGCATAAGAGAAAAGGGAGAATATAATATTAAAATGCCCTAAAATGTCGTTTCCAAAAAAATATGTTTATAAATATGGTGCGTGAAATGTCTTACTTATAAAGCATGACTCTGTAGTTTTCCAGTAATTCTTCAAGCCAATTCTTCGCGCTCCCCATAAAGTCAGGCACCAGTTTCCGGTACACAACTCCAATTGAGGTAAAGTTGGTGTTGCCAACGTGCAGGGCGCGTCTTACGTCATTTGTTTGTATGAAGTCCAGGTAGGCTCCATCTAAACTTACAGCCTCGTCTTCTAGGTAGTTGTACAGGTTACTCAGTCTTGATTCAGACAGGAACAGTGTGAGTAAGTAGTTGTAGTACTGTAACAAGAATGTTTATGAGAACAATTTTGACAGTTTAAGGCTGGGTTGAACCAACTAACTTTATCAGTTAGAAACATGTTTATTTTATTTATTTATTAGTATTGCCAACACAAACATCACTAACTTATTATATTAAATATTATTCTAAGTAAGTCTAAGTGTTATTGCACTTATGTTAAAGTACCGGTTAAGCAAAAAATGGTTTGCACCATTTGACAATTTTTAAATGACGTCATAACTTCAACTGTTTACCGTTAATGTCAGATCTTCGCCAATTAAAGATATTATTAGTGTTACATAGCTATATAGCGACCTGTCAAAAGTTTCAAATAAATAATTCCCTTTAGAGAGATTTAACTTTTTAACTTTAACCATGTCAAGGAATACAATGGCGCGACAGTCTATGTTAAAGTCAGCGTTACTGTTAATGTTAACTTTGACTTAAGTCTTAACTGTATCAGCTAATATGATGCAACCCAGCCTAAGTGTTGAGTGCATGCATCATTTATCGTTTTGTTAATCTGTTTTTTAATTAATCTATTGTACAATTAATTCATATTTTAAAATGGTATTCGTTGAATGTGCCATATCATGAAGTTTGATACTTCAAGTTTACAGTTATTCGTTAACAGTTATTCTTTAGTTTTTTTTCCCGTTCGTCTCTAGTGCCAGAGACTATCATATCCAGGAATCGCCCTTGGTTAGAAAAGCGAGAAGAATAATATACTTACTGCATATGCTTTCAGCATTTCACCATCATTAATGAACTGCACCACAGCGGTTTCAATTTGGTTCATGAAGTTCGCTACTTTGTCATCAACAAGACCCGTCTCTCTCACAAAGTAACTGTATTTTTGGAGAGTCAGCGGATCAATGAATCCGTTTCCAATAGCGAGTCCCTGTTAATAAAAAATGTTTGTAAGCATGACTATAAATAATAATAGTTTAGTATAGTCTCAATATATATTTATATTAATGTGTCCTTCCGAACGAATCACAATATCAATCGAATATGTAATGGTAAAGATCGATTAAATAATTTCAAAAAATCTTGTGTTTATAAATTAAGTTGTGACACTTGTAACGGGATTCATATAGGTCAAACGGGACGAAATTACATTAAAAGAACATATTGCCGCCACTAGAAATAATCATCCTGACGAATTACATTTCGCGAAACATTTAATTGACATCGGTCAATCATTTGGAAACAATAATAATTTTAATATTTTACATAGGTACATGTGAAAAAGGATTCCGCTTAAATGTTTTAGATCAATTAGAAATAATAAAACACAAAAATAACATGTTTACATTGTTGAATAAACAAACAAATTTGGTTTCTTCACTACTGTTACGTATCTTTTTCGGAGGTAATACGTCACAACAGTTGACCAATCACAGCGCGCCAACTCATGCGACGAGGTTATAAAAGAGTGATTTCTGGCTCATTCAAAAAATCCCAGCGGAAACTCCATAGGGAGTGCCGCTTGCGCCTCTCTCTCCCCAAGAGAAGGTCGCCTTCGATGTAGGCTTAGAGGGCATCTGCCCAAAGCCAACTGCAGGTGGTGTTTAGTGGGTAGGCACCTAGGTTTTCACGTGAGTCCCACATAACCAACGCAGACTTAGGCTGCGTTGGTATGCATGAGCATTCACCACCTCCCTCCCGTCGTTATCCCGGAGGGTAGCCCATTCACTTGCTTGGGCGCAAAAAAAAAAAAAAAACTCATTCAAATTAGTCTCGTATCAGAGTTTGGCGAGTAAAAACATCTCCTGAGCATGCCTCGTGTAGAGGCGAAACACGTGTCGAATTGTTTGAAGACGAATATTGGCGGAATTCACACTCAATAAAGCTCAAAACATTTGGATAGTTATGGATTTCCGTAAAATAACGCCTACTTCAATAAATCTCCTTTAATAGGGTTGATAGTATAGTAATGCTGCTGCCGCCACATAGTCCCGCTACCTGTCTCTTGGCCACACGGCATGCTCACTCTTGGCCGATTATCTATATATAGTCTATCCATTTCTTCTTCACTATTCAATTTGCTGAAGGATATTTGTTTGCCAATTATCAATTATAATCCCTTTTATTTGTACCACACCACACTATGCTTGTCGCCGTCTATACACCTGTTCCTTTGACTCGCGCTCCAAAGGCGACAAAATAGGAGGCGGTGGGCACGACGAGGAGAGTGATGACGGCATGACGAGTAAATATTATGGCTGCCCATTTCATTGAAGAACGAAGCACGAAACCTTTGTCGAGGGTCAATCACCTACAGTAGTCGGGGATTATCGCGAAGAGCGTACATAAGTGTTATAAATAGTTGTTCAATCATCCATAGTCACAGTTTGGTGTTTGCACTGGCTTTTGCGTTGACAGTGTGAAACCGGCTTTAAATAAATATACTATATAATTTAAAACCATAAGTTTCAAAAGTTATACCAGTAGGAGCTTCAAATTTTACCTGCAGATTAATAGGTTCATCCTCTTGTCGGTGCCAAAGAATCTGGACTCCAAGAGAAGGAATATGTTTCCCAGCGTATGATTCTCCGGCGATTGTCAGCGGAGCCTTCCTCAACTCCGGGAAGAGCGTGAGGAACTGCTGAAGTGCTGTGTAAAGGTTTTCACCAATCTGAAACCAGTTTTTACTATTACTTGCGTATATGCATGTGATACGAATGAAAGCGATCAATAAAGTGTAAACTGAGATATTTTTTTTATGTTTGTAGGGGGCAAACGGTCTTACGGGATGGGGAGAGGTGAGGCAAACGGCCATGGACATCCGCAACATCACCTGATGTTGCGGATTTCAAGACACTCGTTGCCAGCCTTTAAGGTGGGAGTATGCTCTTTTCTTGAAGGTCCCTAAGCCGTATCGGTTCGGGAAAACCGCAGCTGGCAATTGATTCCACAAAGTGGCTGTTCCATGCAAGAAATTTCTTGCAAAACACGCGGTTGTGGAATGCCAGATGTCAAAGTACCACCCGCCGTGATGCGGACGGTACTTTGCACGTAATGCCCGGTGGAGGAATTCGGCCACTGGAATTATTTTAGGAATTTTGGCTTCTTTCAATCAATGGTGTAGGCTTTATTTAGCTGACCAATTTGTGTTTTATATCATCCTTACAGCGCATTTGCTCCCCCCCCCCCCCTTGGGCGCTTCTCCCTCTCGGAAGGAATTGAATCATACAATAAATATAATGTGAGGAATCAAGAGTCAGTCATTTTAAGATATAGATTATTAGCGGTGGTCTGTTACCATGTCAGTATTCAAATTTAAAATAACCCATCACCAGAAAAACAATAACATATAACAATAACAAGCCCCATATGCTCACTTTTCACTTTCACGATGTTGAATAGGGAGAAACTTATAGCAGTCTATTTTACATTGGTAGCATTACATTATTTATACTTCAGTGTTGATAAAGAAGCCTCAGTGGGCGAATTGTATTGAATTTAAGTAGTTTTATTACAGATCTATTAATTTTTTATTGGAGACAAAAGTAATGATTCCTCAATCACTGATTGTCAACAAATCTCATTTGTTTCCCGCCGCCGTATCTGAATGTTTATATACTTTTCTGTGTGAATGAAGTGTTTTGTGACTGCCAACAGAAAATAGACCCGCTGAGTTCGTACGACAGTTACTATCAGTCCAGAGGCATTTTATTTTTTAGAGAAAATTTGCAAAGAAACAGCCAAAACATTGAATTAATATAAAAAAAAAAATGATGAAAAGAAAAATTATTATTACTATTATTCTTGACTTTGGCGAATTCATACAGCAATGAAAACTTTTTAAAGAGGAAATACTACGTCTAGCCTAAAAATTAAGGCCTTAATATTAAAAATCACCTACCGTGGTCTGATTAGTTGCGTAGCCCCGGTCATCATCAGTGAAGCTGAATCCAGTTCCAACTGGATTATCAATGAAGAGTAACGAGTGGTTTTTGCCCCACGAATACTTTATTTCTGTAGCATAAACACAAACTTTCGTTTTAAACTTTGGCGTGGCTTGAAATAACGTAACATAATCTAGAGCATACGGATATTATATATTTCATTATATTGTGGTAATACGAGCGCGCTGTGGTCTGAAAGAGGATGTTGTGACAAGGACTGAGAAAGGAATGCTGATATGGTTTGGACAGGTGGAGCGAATGAGTGAAAAAAGAATGACGCATCAAATATATACGGCAAGTGTGTGTGATCAAGTCGACGCGGGAGACCTCGTTGAACATTCGTCGACCAAATTGGGGACGTTTTGGGAAAATGAAAGGTCCGAAGCACCCGCAACCGGTGAGCGTGTATGAAAAGAGTAATGAATGTAGAGGAAGCGCGTGAGGTTTGTAAAGATACTCGTAGAAACAAGTGGCATTCTATTATCTCTGCCTGCCCCAACGGAAATGTATGTATGTTTTATTATATACCTACCTAGCGCATTATAACAATTTGCAGGGTATTACCTAGGTACTTACCTACTGATTGCTATTGATAATAATGATGAACATGGTATTTTTTTTCAAGACCTTTACATACCTTTCCTAGTCACTCTTAAAACTAATTAAAAAAAAACTGTTGTTTGTTTACATGCCAGAACATGAAGAACTTAATATCATTAATAGCCTCAACACATGGTCGGATATGGTACGGCCGTACCATCGGACGGTCCGTTGGACGCCTGAAAAGTACTAAAATTCAATGCCGTTTAGAAGTAATTACAAAAATTCAAACAAAAAAGGCTTCACTTTGAGATTTTTTTCATCTATTTATAACATTATAAGAATTATTTCAAACGTTCAAACTAAAATTGAATGTCCAATTAATAACATATATTTTTTTGTTCATTTATATTCACTCAATAAGAAACAGTTACACGGAGAAAACCTCTTGTTGGCAATTACAATGGCCTTAATAACGTACGGTAATAATAATAATTTTGTGCGAATATAGTCTGCTATTAAACAGCGTCCGATGGTTCGGCGTACCAAATCCGATCATGTGTTATAATAGCTCTAACTGTCAACTTCAATATTTGTAACACTAGTTAAAGTTAACTATTAGTCTATGCTAAGCGTTTGTAACCTGTGTTAGTAACAATAACAATCATTCAGGTGCTTTATTTAAAATAAGCTTTCGTTTATATTATGGAGCAATTTTAATAGCTCTCAAAACAAAAGTAAAACGCCGGCAACGCTCCTGTGATTCCTCTGGTGTTGCAAGAGATTGTGGGCGGCGGTGATCACTTAACAACAGGTGACCCGTACGCTCGTTTGTCCTCCTATTCCATAAAAAAAAAATCCTAGGCACCTTTTACCAATAAGTTATATTATTTTAAAATAACGCTTAATTTTATAGTATTTTGCTATTAATTTGATTTAAATAAATTGAAATTTATTTTTTCTCGTCCATTAATGTTTCCTTAACGCGCCAAAAGAAGACGTATTACTTCAAAAAAATTATTATTAGTCTCTATATACAATACAAACAAACAAATTAATTAATAGCTGCATACCAACATTATAAAAGTTTTAACGTTACCATCATAATTTTTATTCAAGATAATAAGATAATTTTCGTATTATTACTCGTATCATCATATTAAAGAACTAAAACATTGTCAGCTTATTAATCGGCAGGCTATTGGTTACTCAAAAAAAAAAAAAAGCGTCTTGCCCGCTATTTTTTCTTGCACGCGCGTCAGACACGACGTGCATGGTTCCGTACACATTATAAGGTACCTAGTTATATCAAAACCTGTTTAAACTTTTGCCAACGAAGAGTTTTCTATTTCAATAGATTAAAAAATATTTTTGAGGTACATACCTTCCAAGCGATTTTCACCAGTGACAAAGAAGGGTCCTATCTCTGTGAAGAGACCATAGAGAGATGAAGCACCCGGTCCACCTTGTAACCAGATAATCCATGGTGTCTCCTCCACAGGCTGACCTTTCACGGGGAAATACCAGAACCAAAGATTTGCGTTATAATCTTTGTTAACCTGAAAAGTTACATTGCCTTTAACAGAAACACACTTATTTCTAAGAGTCCATTTACACATTATTAAACCAGTGGGAGGCTCCATTGCACAGGATGCCGGCTAGATTATGGGTACCACAACAGCGCCTTTTTCTGCCATAAGCCAGTAATGTGTAAACTTTACTGTGTTTCGGCCTGAAGGGCGCCTTAGCTAGTGAAATTACTGGACAAATGAGACTTATCAATGATAACATCTTATGGTTAAACGTGACGAGCGCAATTGAAGTGCCGCTCAGAATTTTTGGGCTTTTCAAGAACCCTGAGCGGCACTGCATTGTAATGGGCAGGGTGTATCAATGACCATCAGCTGAACGTCCTGTATTTACAATAAAAAAAGTTTTTATGTTAACGGTATTTCATTTACATTAGCAGTTTTTTTATGCATTAATGACTTAATGATAGCTCGGCTTGAAAATGGAACGACCGCCCTCAGGCTATTTAATTGATAAATTGATTGCAATGAAATTTTATTTAAAAAAAGCCCTTAAAAAAAGTTTCTTACACCTCAGACCTAAGAAGAACGGGTCTTCTTAGGTCTGAGGTGTAAATATTCGAATGGGTGTTCGTTTTAATATTCAGTAAACATATGATTATCACATTAATTTTACATGTTGGGTCAGTAATGTCCTCGAATGGCGACCACGTATCGGAAGACCCAGTGTTGGTAGGCCCCACAAGATGGACGATCTGGTCAAGATCGCCAGAATACGTTGGATGAGGGCAGCGCAGGACCGATCGTCGTGAAGATCTTTGGGGAGACCTTTGTCCAGCAGTGGACGTCTTACGGTTGATATGAGTATGGTGATTAAATTTTATGAAATGCAAATTCAAATATTTTTATTCAAAATAGGATGTGATATCACTTATTGAAAGTCAAAAACTACACTACACCACACAACTAACACCCATTCCAAAAAGAATGCCTCAGACCTGAGAAGAATGGGCGCAACAAACTCAGTGGGCTTTTTAATCACATTGAATTATCGGTAATGCAACACTGGCAGAAAATTCCAAGAAGTAACTATGTGAGGAAAGAATAGTTATAGTAAATCAGAGTATTATTGTAGATAATACTGTTACCATAGATGTACAGTACAGGGGAAATTTCTCACTAATTACCGTCAAATATCCTGCATAGCTATCCATGCCAGGCAATAGCTGATCCGGATCTATGTAAGCTGCCTTTCTCGCTTCCTCCAACTTGTTATCTTCTATTAGGGGAGAGAGGAGAAGAGGTTCTCCAGCGTCATAGCCTGCTCTACCGCGCCCAGAACGGTAGGTCCTCTCCATGAATGTAAGGATCGGTTCTGGAGCTTCCCCGGGAGGTAACTCCGGTAGAGAGTAGAGGTCGGCACATAACACTATTTGTATGGAACTGAAATCGATTGTTATAATTAGGTCATTTCCTTCACTGGTTTTAAATATGATAATAACATATTTATGCTATAGAAGACAAAGAGAAACATTATAACTGTTGCATCTCAATAATATATTCTTGATAATGTTATTTACTTAGTCTGGCCATAAATACTGTTACAAATAAAAATAAACAAAATATTACATTTGAATTTGGAATCTGTCATTTTTATATGATTGTTCGTTGAGTTTTCTAATTTTGGCGCCAATACATTGTACAATATTTTGCGATATTAAAAGGCAGTGGTGTGATAAAGATAACCTAATCGCTGTGATTGCATTACGCAAAGTAGGTATGGAGCCAAATGCAATTTTTAAAACTCTCCATACGCTTGGTATTAGTAAAATGTTTGTGTACCAGACTATAAATAGATACAATGAGACCACCTCTGTTTGTGACAGAAAAGGATCTGGCCGTCCACGTAGTGTTCGTACGATAAATGTGGTAAAAGATTTTATCTCGGGAGATGAAGGTAGCACCTAGAGACATGTCGCGTATTATAAAAGATGACTCAGGACTTGCAGGCTATAAGAGAAGTACTAGTCATTTCTTAACTTATAATTTGAAAAAGAATGGGGTGGTAAAATCGAAACAACTACTGAAGTTGTACGTAAAGGGAGGGTACAGAAAAAATTTGTTTACGTATGAGGTATTTTTTACAACTAAGCAACATTCTAATAAACAAAAAGACAGTATTTATGCTCAAAGCTCTAAGGAAGCTTCCCAATTAGTTACAGAGTGCAACGTGGACACTATCCGATTGCAGTGATGGTTTGGTGGGGTATTAGCTATGAAGGAGTGACTGAGCCATACTTTTGTGAAAAAGGTATCAAAAAATCGGCACAAGTGTATCAAGATACCATTCTTGAGAAGATAGTGAAGCCCCTTTACAACACCATGTTCAATAACCATGAATGGTCCTTCTAGCAACCTCGGCGCCGGGGCATAAACCTCGGTCTAAGCAGTCTTGGTTGGAAACGAACGTTTCGGACTTCCAGAGCTGAAGACTGGTCGTCTTCTAGTCCCGATCTTAATGCGCTGGATTATGGTTTATGGTTAGTTTTAGAGAGTACAGCTTGCTCTAATTGCCATGATAACTTGAACTTGAACATAAACAATCCGTACGATTGGCAGTGAAGAATTTTCCCATGGAAAGAGTGCGTGCTTCTATTGATAACTGGCCTCAACGTTCAAATGACTGTATTGCAGCCAATGGAGACCACTTCGAATTAGCTTTTTTTCTTTGTTTCAGTATTTATGGCAAGACTAGGTACGTCAAGAACTAGGTTCACAAGCAAACAGCTAGTTTGCTAGTAACTGGGATAGTCAGTCTTTTATTGGGCGATGTATGCTTTTACAACATGATCCCGGATAATGTACAGATCATGTAACACGAAACACGTTACGAAATGTAAAAGAATTGTTAAAAAACGTTTGTTGTAAAGGTTACTACTGCATTAATAATAAATAATCTAACCTTATTAAACGCACACACACACACACACACACACACACACACACACACACACACACACACACAGACACACACACAACAATTTTATTTCTATTTATTATTAATTATTTCATTGGTCATTCTCATTTGTCGAGGAATCACTGACCCCGAAGATACAGTTTTAACTAGTTTTGGGGTCAGAGGTCCACCCATTTTAATATCACTGCAAAACCGTTTTCCAATGTTATTATTATTACAATTAACCATAAAAAGATGTTAATAATTAGTATTATACAATAAATATTGTACATTTAATAAATTAAGTTACTTGGAGTGAGTGTAAGAAAAAGATGAAATAAAGTATTATTATTATTAATGACTTTCTTAATGATACTACAGATTGGGAATAAAGATGGATACATGCAAAGTCAGGGTATCAACGTAAACAGAAAGATCGTAAGGTAGTAGTAACTGTAACTGAAGTAGACTCCAGTTTTGGAAGACCAGTGCCGCACAGATCATTTAGTATTGTTTTTGTTTTTACTTTGTGTGAACGTGTGCTTGTTTTCAAAGTCAAAGTTTTTATTTGCATAAACATGTTAGATTGATGTTACATAAATGAATATTATAAAGTACATGTTTGCCACAATTATGACGTGCAAATTTTACAAAATACATTTCTAAATCATTACATACAATACTATCGGTTTAACAAAATGTTAATAGCAGTATTATTTATTAATATTAAATTATAAAAAAAATCAATTTTTTAATTGAAAATATTCTTTTCCTCCATAATAAATTCATTTTCATTTCATTTCCATTTAAATAGGCAAAATTTATTCGAAAGGCTTAAGTCTGAAAGCGTGGATTGAAGAAGTTGTACTCAAAGTTCCCACGTTATGAAACTGGATTTACCGGCTCGAGATGTGTGGGAAATAACTTAATATGAGATTACACAAATATGCACAGAACTGGCGAATGCATTTGCAAAGATGACATTAGTGGATAATATATGACAGTTGATTCAAATATAACGAAGCCGTAATTTTATTCCGTCGTTTTTGAGGATTGCAACTTATTTTAAAACTGATAAACTCGATCTGATTCTCAGTTTGTAACTGTAACGTAAGGTTTGTTTTCATTCTTTTTAAAAATCAATTCGAATGAACGTTTCTGTAACAATTATGATGTTTTAAATTTTTATTTTAACAAGTTGTATTTTGTATGTTTTTTTTAAGTTGGATTAATTTCAACTGAAATATTTAATTAACCTTATCAATATCTTTACATAGTACAAAATTACCTAAGTCTGTTTTGTTGTTTGTTCGCTTAGATCTTTTAAACTATTCAAAACGGATTTTAATGCAGTTTTCAGAAATAGATAGTGATTCAAGAGGTATGTTTATACTTTATATAATGAATAATCAATCTATGCTACTAAATGGAGAGGCGTTTTTTCCTTCGGTTATATGGCGAAAATTACTAAACCAATTTGAATAACACTTATACCATAAGATGCAGCGTGTTTCGGATAAGATTTAATATCGAAATGATATGTTGGTGATTACTTAAATTTTTTGAATTTATACTTCTTTAGGCGCGTTATGAAAAAATTATGAGAGTGAAATTAAGATGCGTGCGCATCACTGTAACACAAAAGTAACAGGGTGAAGTTGGTTCCTAAAATTTTCTGAAGTTTGCGACATTCGTATTTTTTTTTTGGATTCTTCGTCCATTATTAGGACAGGCAAAGGGTTCAAGCCCGTACAGCCGTATTCGTTATTTAATAACTAATTGTCAAAGCCACCTTGCAAGATTTTAACAATATTGTTCTTTCTACAAACGTAGAATAGCTGGAGCAAGATATAATATTAAGGATTTTTGCTTTGTTACGCCAAAGGAGTATAACTTCTTGCGTGCATACATAAGTACCTACACACACACTTTTTTGTATACTTTCAATACAAATAATTCAGTAAATGACATTTCATTACATATGACAATTCATACAATGAGCGGGCGCGGGGTACATATTATATAAGACAATATTATAACGTTTGCCGAATCACCACTTGTTCATAATAAAATCTGAAGTTGGTAAAATATATTTAATTTTTTTTAATGATTACTTGCCGAATGTTGTACAAACAATGAAATACAAATCTTTTTGGATTGGTTGAAAGTTGGGTTGATTTGATTGCTTTTGCATTTGGCTGTGTGAATAAATTTAAATCAATTATTATGTGAATGTTAACAATTTAAGCTACATAATATTATCAGATATTTGATATTATCAGAGGCAATTAATAATTAATAATGAATAATTAATTATTAATTGCCTCTGCCTAATAAATGTATGTAGTAGAACGAACATCTTACTATTTCCTAAAAATACTTAAATATTTTTTTTAATTAATTAAAATGCATGTAATTTGTAACTGTGTTTTACATTAGTTTTTGCGTAATAGTTTCATTTTTATAATTAAGTATTATATTTCACCCAACGTTTCGTGACCTTTACAGAGCACGTTTCCAGAGGGACTGCTATTCGATAAAAAATGTTTTATTAAAATGTGTCACACTCGCGTGATCAACGAAAATAATGTGTAAGAATACTCACATAAAAAACAGGAGACACTTGAACATATTCTTAGACTCCATTTCGTGTGAGATATTTCGTTATTAGATGGCACTGGTCGTAGAAGGAGTGATGGTCTAGTGTCTGTGTACCTCACGTGGGCCACTTGTGCCGAATGCCGGTACTACGAGCGGCAAGAATCTTGTATACCCGCCGTATCTTGTTTGTACTTGGGCCGTGAACTTGGATTTATCTCGATCGGAAATACAGGGTGTTCCATGTTACTATCACATTATTTTTTTAACACATGTGGTTTTTGATGTTATATTTCTATGGTAAGAGTGAATTTTTACACACTCACATTCGGCACCCTGACGTAAACTGGTCAATTAGACCATTTGTATCATACTTAAGATACATAGCCTCTTGTAATTCGTATGTACTGAACCACAACCAATGAACAAGAATTTCAATATATAATTTCAATTTAAATGAAAAAATAATTTCTCTCTAATTGTATAAAAATAATTAAATGTTATGTGATTACACGCTATTTAACTAAACTATGCGGTACAATAATGTTTTTATTGGTCGTGTTTAATACATTCTTTAATACAATATTGTTTTATCTACAAACGTAGCACGACGAAAATATTTAGAGGATTTTTGTTTTATTACGCCAGAGAATATTAAATTATTGCATACGTATATACCACACTTTTCTATCAAATAACAAATACTGAATTATTTATTTATTAAAGTAATCAACAGCGTACACAACAATTATTTTTACAATATTAATCTAGGTTTTACATAAACCCACAAAGGATTACATAAATTGTTAATTATAATAAGAAATCATATATTGACAGAATAGACTTAAAGAATAATTATATACTAACAAATAAAAGATTACAAAAGCGTGTGTAGGTGTGTGTGTGTGTGTGTTTCTTTTTTTCTGAGGGGAAAAATACTTTTACGTATCATAAGATCAAGATCGTATTGATCTCGTATGTCGGGCTCGGTTTGAAGGCCAATACCGACTAAAAAACCACCTCTTCTTCTATCTCCTTAGCCCCCATGGAATCGCCGCAAGGCATTTCTTCACGGGGGGAGAATCTAGCTTTTGCTATTTCCAACTAAAAACTATAAATTTACTACAGTGGCTTTTCTTGCCCTCTCTAACCTACGCAAGTCTTTTAGTATTTCTGCCGCGTATGCACTAGTTGCATCCCATGCTACTTCAGAAGTAAGCATTACGCTGCGTGTGTGTGTGTGTGTGTTTGTGTGTGTGTGTGTGAGTACTGCGTTTTTATGCATTACCTATTATTATTATTTTTTACGATGTTGTTTTATTATTTCCGTTTTTAACATAATTTTTGATAATATAAATTAACTAAATAATATGTTTACTCATTTATACTAATTTCTGCGTAGTGATCATTCATTAAAATGATTATTAATAATATTTAATAAAAACATAAATAATCTCATTTCTGACTTGCTAATAAAATTATCAGAAGCTATATCATACATCATCATAACTTATACTTAAGCATTTGGTAGAAGAATATAGAATAAATATTTAGAAATATAGTAGGTATATCTAATATATAAGATTCTCGTGTCACGGTGTACGTAATTGAACACCTCCGAAACGGCTCGACCGATTTTCGTGAATCTTAGCGTGCATATCGGCTAGGGTGGAGAATCGGACAACATCTATTTTTCATCCCCCTAAATGTTCCCACCCCATATTTTTATTATTAAGATTATTGTAGTACGATGAATTTTATGTACGATATTATATTTGGTAGGTCTCATAAGCGGTTGCATCTATTTATGCCCCAAAAATTGTAATTATTGAACTTTTAAGCTATTGCATAGCTTCTATCGCGGGCCTTGAGCGTGGAGACCGAATCCAGAAATTCCGTAACGAAAATAACCTAACACTTACTTACTAGATGTATATAGATATTTCTGTCTTTTTGTGCAGAAGGTCTCAGGTTCGAGCCTGGGGTGTCTTGATTTTTTTTAATTTCTGGATTTTTTTTATCACGTTTTTTAATTTTTATTATTATGACAAGCATTTTTATTTAATTTCACCTGTCCCGTTGTCTGTCTGTAATCAAATCTTGCAAGTTAAATTTTACTCACATCCCGTTTGCTTTTTTAAAATTAATTTTATCAAAAAAAATACTGCATAAATGAAATAAATAAATAATTATAATTGCATAAGTTGATAAAAAATGCTATGCAATAGCTTTACCGCGGCAGTCCCCGAGTGCCACAAGTCTTTATTTTTTTAATTACTCTATATGGCAATACAACGTTTGCTGGGTCAGCTAGTTATTTATATATATTCTCGAAAGGCCTGAGTTAAGAAGTACTTAATATTATATTAAAAAGTCAAGCAAAATCTTCAGATCTTGTTTTAATAATTTAGAGTTGTTGTACTCGCGTAGCCAAGTTTTATACGGGAAAATCGCAAAAAAAAGTTAAGTTATATAATAATATGGTAAAACAATGAATAAAAATCAACTTAATAATTCTTTATAAGAGAACCTAAGTCACCAACATAACTCGGTTGATTGCGAAACAGTGGGCAGGGCACGTAGCTCAAAGGACAAATAGCAGTTGGGGCATTTCCCTTCCCATGGACTTATCAACCTTTCGGTTATAAAGATCTACATCCCATTTGCGCCGAGCCACTACGACTCCGCCACCAATGGAGGGGCACTGATAACCAGTGAGCTCCCTCCCCCATAGCACCCGTGTCGGTAAAGCTACCTCCACCACGTTTGACGGGTAACCGCCGAGGAACCTTTCGGTACCATCTACTTCAGGTCAATTGAAGGCCACCGCGCCCGTTGCTCGGATAACCGAGATGAGGTGGCTACTTGACCAACTTTTTTGGGTGAACACCCTATACCGACTGTCCACTTACAGACGTGACAACATACATCGCGCCTGTTTTCAACTTTCCCTCAAGGTACTAGTAGATAGGGACAGCGGGAATAGCAGTTGGGGCAATAAAGTCATCGAATAGCGACCACGTACTAGAAGTGGCAGTGTTGGTAAGCCCCCTCAAGATGGATTGATGATCTGGTCAAGATCGCGTCAGATCTATGTTGGATGAGGTCAGCATAGTCCGGCCGTTGTGGAGATCTAGGAGGAAGCATTTGTCCGGCAGTGGACTTCTTTCGGCTGTAATAAAAATTTATATGTAGTGTATTCTTTGTATCATATTTTTTAATGTGAAAATTTCTTAAGCCGCGTTGGGCAAATTTTTGGTAGTGGAAAATTTTATAGATTCGAATCACTGACATGCTCATGACTGGCGCACGCGATAAATAAATAAATAAAAATGAACACTTTTTGAATGGGTGAAATCTCGTGAGTTCGCGTCACCGAAATGCTTATAGCAGTATATCTGTAGCTATACAGCTGACGTATTGTGCAACATTAGTGCTGTGTATATCTTATAAGTGAAATTTAATGGATTTAATGAAAAGTTCAATGTGTTTATACTGTGCATTGATGACATAGTGTTTTTGTTCAAATTAATAATTTTATTGTTTATCAACGTTATGAAGTTTTCCCTTCTATCGCCAGTCTCTACAACTCCCTATTTTTTTTTTGTTATTTGTTTATCTGCACTCAGTCTCTTAACTAGAAGCAAATGTAATGAGATAAAATTGAAATCATTTTTTTTGAATGATGCGGGCCTCGAACCCTCTGGAGTTCCGTGCCAGTGCTCTGCCAACTGAGCTGACCGTTCGAGTAACGTATCGTCATAAAATTTTGTATGCTTTGTTCAACTCTCAGGTTGTGGCTTCATCTACAGGATCTACTTTATACAGTTGATACTCAACCCCAATATTTGCATATTAGGAAATTGGTTCGTGTCGCTCTAGTAAATCTAAACAATTTGTAATGTTTTTAAAGTGATAACCCTCACTTCAGTTGAAGTGCCGCTCAGAATTTTTGGGTCTATCAAGAATCCTGAGTGGTACTGCATTGTAATGGACGTATCAATTACCATCAGCTGAACGTCCTGCTCGTCTCGTCCCTTACTTTCATAAAAAAATTATAATATTATGAGGAACAAATCTTAGCACCCTGTTATCAGATGTGCGAACAGGTATAGGGTACCAATGACCTGTTTAGCATGAGTTGGCTCCCACGCTCCCGAGCGTACGCGATCTTCGTAGATTCTTGCACGACTTTCAAATGTGATTTGCTCTATATTTAGGATGCTGATAGTAAAACAAACATCGATACATGTTACAATTGCTTGCGTGATTTTAATTATGTATGAATTATAATATATGCCTTGCATTGTACGTTGTAGCAACGAGGTAACTTTTGTGTACGATATTCAAATAGATCCGTATCTTTGAAAAGGTCCTCATTCGCGCTTTGCGTTATATTTTATGGGTATCGAATGAAACTGAGTTGTCACGCTCAGTAATGTAACACTCGTTCGTGTTAAGTCGGCTCAAGTAATACACTATTAAGATTATTGTAAATACCTACATATGCCATCAAATACATAACTTGTAAAAAAAACCAAGTCCTACATGTACCTAATACCAAGTCGGTAATTTTATTCAGTCCCTTCTTAAGAATCCATTTGTCTTAAGTTATTAAGTAGTTTGCTTCCCTAAAAACATCTTACAGTCTTCATCAAATCTTTAATGTTTTGAATAAATAGATTTCCTTGACCATCGCATGAAACACAGTGTAACTTTTTTTTATTAAAACGTATCTCACAAGACGTAAAACATGTATTATTAAACGACGATATGAATATAGAACAAACAAAAAAAAGGGGTTTTTATTATTATTATCTGGCTTTGAAGAAGTTTTAACTTCTATCGTGAAGTCTTAGGAGCCCTCGAAATATATTATAAACAATATTCATCGTAATCAATGACGTTCTATACATATGGACATATCATTCGCAGTCTGATAACGGAACCGCAAAATTGTGCTTAAAAACAATGTAAGCACACTTTTCTCCTTAGTCGTGTGTCAACTGTGTGTCAATCAACAAGCCTTTGTGATATAAAAAGTGCTTCAATAATACATTAACGACTCAAAAAAAAGATGGTGTGACTTATCATCGGTAAGGTTATTTTATTTATATAAGAATGATATGCAAAAAGCGGAAGTAATTTGATAAAACGAATATTTTATCATTAAATATGGTATATGACAAGCCCCAGACAAGACCCGCATGTCAGAATGGGACAGATGAAAGGTCACATTCAGAAATAAAAACAATAGAGTCGCTCTTTTTAACCGAGTTCAAAAAAAGGAGGATGTTCTCATTCGTATAGACTGTGACAGCTGTGAAAACATTGAAAAACAATTTGGGTGACAGCTAATCTCAATTTTAAGCAATGCACGCACACGAACACAAAGTGTATCGCGAGTATAAGACGTAGCTTGTAACACACACTAAAGTGTAAACCGGGCCTGTTTTCATATGTTGTCTAGCATCAGCAAGGGGCTCTATCGAAACGTATAAATTACCTAAGAAATAAGCTTTTGCCAAACATCTCGAAAGAGACCACGATGTATTATTCCCTTCCCTTATCAGCTGATAAATCTTATAATCATATCAAGAAACATGAGTCACACCAACAGCTCAAAATCCATGATTCATTTGGCGATTCCCAATCTTATCAGCTGTTGTATGTAATATCGAGGAATATCTTGTTATAGTCCAATAGCTCAAGGGTAATTTAAATTTTCAAAGATGGACGCAGGATGAAAGACCAGGTTTTCATCGAATGCATAAGATTAATATTTTTTACCTATTTTTGAATGAAATGAATTAAGAAATGAATTTATAACTAAACGAAAAATGTGAAAGGAAGTAGTTAAGCCAAATATTGACTGAAGGCAACTTTTATAGTCTGAAAGAATTAAAAAAACTAAAAAACACGCTTGTTATAGAAAACCGAACTAAAAAATAGAAAATATTTTTTTTTATTTTAAAAAAAGCGTGGAGTGCGTGGTGTCAATAGTTATAAATATTTTATTGACAGATATGAGTAGAGTGATTATCATTTTGATATCTTAAAAAGCATCCCACGCTTTTTTTAAAATAAAAAAATTTCTTTTCTATTTTTTAGTTCGGTTTTCTATAAAAAGCGAGTTTTTTAGTTTTTTTTAAACTTTATTTATTTTCTATTTTTTAGTTCGGTTTTCTATAAAAAGCGTGTTTTTTAGTTTTGTTAAACTATTATTTTTTTATCAAATTAGTGTAATGTCATCGGTCCTCGATAAATCTACAAAGTTTGAACGAAATCTAGCCGTTTAAAGTGGGTCAAAATCGCGCCTAAAGAAGTCAGTTACAAACATACAGGTGAAGCTAATAAAAAGCGTATAAAAATAGAATTGTTCATGCATTGAGTATTATTTATTGCATGTGAAAACAGAAGTGATAGATAGGCAGCTAATCATACTCATATTGAGGTTAATTCTTGTTGAGGGAATCCATACTGCAGCACCAACCTGAGTCTAGTCTGTTTATGAAGAATCAGTGTAGATTTTTTACCAATTTTGAAAATCAGAGTACATTATCTGAGAAAAAGTTTTATTGGCTTCTATGGAAAACTTATCGCTGCCCAAGTTTAAAATTACAGATGGTTGGAAAGTAAATGCATTAAAAGGCATCGTAAGCAATTCAACAGTACTGAACTTTTCAATAACAGTAAAGGCTCCTTTAAAAGGAGTGTTAATAAAAATCTAAAGGAAGGTTAAATTTAGAGTAATACACAAACACACACACACACACACTCACCAAACCACACACGCAGAAATATCATGTCTTATTATAAATATTGTAAATCCGTTATTAGATGTAAGTCCTACAAAATAGTATTATTATAACCTAATTTAAGTTCTGTGGATTTTGTGATGTTTTAAAAAAAATAGAGACAATTTGGAAAATTGGAAGGAGGGGTTAGAGAGGTGAGAAAATAATAAGTAACTGTGGAGAATGCAACGTCTTTTGTCTTCAGGGATACTATTATTATTGTACAAAGCAACTAGTTAGTCTAATATTTGAAGCATGGGATGTCCACAACATTCAGCTTGTTTGAAAAAGATTTATTGGCAAGGAATTGACGGCGAAGTGGAAGGGAGAGACACTACTTGCATGGCATTAATGGGGCTAGATTTCATGGCTCCCAATTTTATGTGTAAGCTAAATGCCTGAATTTTGTCCAATACAAACCTACAGACTAGGCTCGCTACTCAAAACATTGATTTTTGAAGTTACTTATTTCGGCATCGACTTTTGACAACTGACAAGCCTTTGACATTCAAAAGATGCCTGTTTCCATAAACAGTTCATCGTAAAATCAGTTTAAATAATGTTTTTTTGTATCAGACGGCAACATTGCGTACAACAGAGACGTATTAGATATCGGAGGTTTATCAAACGATTATGAAATAGAATTTTATCGAACGGTCGATAAGCTTAAAACACGTTTTATCTAATATAGGTTTATACCTTCCATAAGCGTTTTATTATGAATAAGGCGGTTAATATAAACCAAACTGTTTCTAGGATTTTTTTTTTTTTTTTGTAAAATTTGGAAGTAATAAATGTGGCAAACATATACTTTATAATATGTAACATCGATCTAACATGTTTATGCAAATAAATACTTTGACTTTGACTTTTAAAATAATTATCAATAAAGTAGGTCATGAATCAATATTGTCAATGGTACATACAGACAAACAGCCAAAAATTCTGTACTTAAACCTTTCGTTGGCTTCGGTATTGTAAGTAGAACATACAGCAAAGTATTCTTTAAAAAATATTGAAATATATAGTTTTTACATAGCCTTACCGATATTATGATATGTATAGATTTTATAGCATTTTTCTTCAAACAAAACAGAATATCTAATAAATATACGGGGAAGTTTACCAAGAATATTGACAACATTTCCATAAAATTAGTGTATAAATTACTTTAAAATTTAAAGCTAAATATTTTATAGTATTTCCCTAAATGTGACTCATCCTTTGAATGTGTAGAGGAGAATACATAAGTATTCTCTCGTTAAGTTATTAGGCCGAGATTCGTGATCGAAATGAAGTGATGTTTTCGAATAGCCTTTTCCCACGCTCGGCGGTTTTTTCTTAACGTTTTTTATTCAAATTAACGTTCCAAGTTATCGATGCTTCTATTAAGATATCACGGCTAAGGCTTGAAAAGGGATCGGTACACGATTCGAATAAAAATGGCCTGATTTGTTTTTTATGTGGTTGCCTTAATGGGAACGTGTAATGAAATATAAGTCGGAATGATTATTAATACCACAGAGACCGAGGAGAGAGAGATATGGATTTTTTTAATGAAAATAAGGGTCGACGACGAGCCGGTCGGGTAGGTAGGTAGGGAAAGGTCGGGTAGACGAACAGGACGTTCAGCTGATGGTAATTGATACGCCCTGCCCATCACAATGCAGTGCCAGTGGTCAGGATTCTTGATATACCCCAAAAATTCTGAGCGGCACTACAACTGCGCACGTCACTTTGAGACATAAGATGTTAAGTCTCATTTGCCCAGTAATTTCACTAGCTACGGCGCCCTTCAGACCGAAACACAGTAATGCTTACACATTACTGCTTCACGGCAAAAATAGGCGCCGTTGTGGTACCCGATAATCTAGCCGGCATCCTGTGCAAAGGAGCCTCATTACTGGTGGATACTTACATGATTAATTATATACCGGGTTCCGTAGAGCTCACAATAACTGAACCATAGGCATTTTAGCAAGAAAATTCTGTAGTTGAAAAAAAAAAATCAAAAATGTTTGTAAACTTTTTTAGCCAGTACTATGGTATTGTCTCAGCTATTACGGCAGAATAGATTTTAGTTTTTTTATAATATTAGTCTTTTAATAAAGATAATTATATTTAAAATAACAGCTTCTTACGGCATTTGTGACTGTTACCATGGGGCTTATACCAGCTTATAGTTTTTTTTTATTTCTCTCTCATCACTATTATCTCTGGATTGTCTCTGAAAGCTGGAGAGATTTTAATGGAACTTGTTCTTTTGTTTTGTTCTTTCTTTGATTGATATATGTCGGATGTACAGTCAAGGAATTTGATTCGCGTACCTTTTCGCTGTTTTATTGCTTGAGATATGGAAATATCTTAAAGCTTATATTTGTTTAGCACTTCCGCACAAACGTCATATTAGCGTTGCAAAGAAATATAGCCGTAAGTACTATCAATTGTCATCAACAATTAAGGCTTAATGGTGGTACGCGAATCAAATTCCTTGACTTTACATACAATAGTATTTTCTTTAATTAACGCGAGTGTTACACATTTAAATAAAACACTTTTAAAGGATTAAAACGCGTGTAATTGTAACAGTTTAACATTAGATGTTTGCGTAAAAGTTGCGAAAAGAAACGTCGGGTTAACTAAAATAAAAATGTAACTTTTACGCAAACATCTAATGTAAAACCGTTACAACTACACGCATTTTAATCCTTTAAAAGTGTTTTATTTAAATTAACAATATTTGACTCAGTCAAAGATATTATAGTCAGGTTGCCACGTAAGCAAGTTCTACAAAAGCTAGAGTGCGGTTTATTACTAGTAAAATGAATGTATTTTGAATAAGCAGAGACATAAAAGCGATTGTTTAATTTTTTCAGGGTATTGGTATCGGAAATGGAGCTATCGATCCAAGAAGTATGATGCACTATAGCGAACTGTGTCGTATTTTGGGCGTTTAAGATACTGAGGGTATAGAGCATTTGAAAGTTTTAGAAGACAAGGCTGTGAGATACATTGATGAAGAAAATATGCTTGAAGCTGCTAAGGCAAGTCATTATGTCAATAGGACAAAGTAAAATAATAGACTTAGGAATTAAGATATACTAGGCCATAGACAAACAAAACGTGCTAGAGAAAAGAACATCTCTAACGGAGATACAACAAGATAGAAAAGCTAAGTGAATCTTTTGTTAGTGTTACCGATTTTGATTGGCAAATCGTAAACAGTAAGCCACGCTTGGCATTACTTCCTTAGTTTTTAGTATACTAAATCATATTATAAAAGACACCAACATCATCGGAAGAGTTTCAGCTTTAGTGAGAAAGAGTGGCAAGAAACTCATTGTCACTCTTTTAAATCAACATTTATAGCTTCATCGCAATACAAATTAATAAAGTAACACAACAGTATATATAAAGTGATGCAATAAGTAAATTACGCAAACCTCAAATACTCAATGAGTTACACGAGTAAGGTAAAAAAAAGGTAAATTAATAAAAGACAAACACGAGAACTATTGACTACAACAGTAGACGTATCAATCTACGTACAGTGTAAATGAAACATTACAACAACGATTAAAAAGATATGTATAACTGTAATTAATATAAAAGATAACTTTAATTTTAACAACATGAAGCAGGCATGTTGATTCTTCAACCACCACAAGCAGTTCATGAGCATAACGCATGGAGCACATATTGACTCCATCGACCATGTGTTAGGGAAGGGAACGACCCGCCCCACGATAGCGCCTCAAGCAGTAATACTTAAGGCGAGGTTTTCCCAACACTTTAGGTAAAAATTGCACGAACGTTAGATTCGATAGGTACGCATGGACACGGGCGTCGGGCATGGCTGAGAACGAACCGAGCGATGCGGGTCAACGACCGCCGACCCAGAATGAACCGCGTAATATTTTTTAGAACTTACAGTTGTGCTAAAGTACGGAATTACTGTGATAATATTTTTTATGCATTTTTGAAGTAAATCTTTTTTATCGACGTATGAGAGAAATGTTATATTACGCGCAAAATTATGATTTCAACATTATGGATATCGTATCCGAGAATCTCGAAGGTGCACAGAACGATTGTGTATCATATTTGAAATCCAAGATGGCCGCCGCACAAAATTATGATTTAAGCAATATGGATATCCTGTCCGAGGTTCTCGAGGGTGCAGAGAACGATTCTGTGATCATTTTTGAATTCAAAGATGGCCGCCGCTCATAATTATGATTTCAGCAATATGGATATCCTGTCCGAGCCGCCGCTCATAAAAGATTTGTTGCGCGGCGGCCATCTTGAATTTCAAAAATGATCCCACAATCGTTCTCTGCACCCTCGAGAACCTCGGACACGATATCCATATTGCTGAAATCATAACTATGAGCGGCGGCCATCTTTGAATTCAAAAATGATCACAGAATCGTTCTCTGCACCCTCGAGAACCTCGGACAGGATATCCATATTGCTGAAATCATAATTATGAGCGGCAGCCATCTTTGAATTCAAAAATGATCACAGAATCGTTCTCTGCACCCTCGAGAACCTCGGACACGATATCCATATTGCTTAAATCATAATTTTGTGCGGCGGCCATCATGGATTTCAAATATGATCACACAATCGTTCTCTGCACCCTCGAGAACCTCGGACACGATATCCGTTTTGCTGAAATCATAATTTAGTGGGGCGGCCATCTTGGATTTCAAAAATGATCACAAAATCGTTATCTGCACCCTCGAGAACATCGGACACGATATCCATATTGCTAAAATCATAATTTTGTGCGGCGGCCATCTTGGATTTCAAAAATGATCCCAAAATCGTTCTCTGCACCCTCGAGAACCTCGGACACGATATCCATATTTCTGAAATCATAATTTTGTGCGGCGGCCATCTTGGATTTCAGAAATGATCACAAAATCGTTATCTGCACCCTCGAGAACCTCGGACACGATATCCATATCGCTGAAATCATAATTTTTGTGCGGCGGTCATCTTGGATTTATCAAACTTCCCTAAAGTAGGTACATATATACAAAAATCCCGCGTGGCATAATATTCAAAATAATATTACGTAAATTTTATTTCAGTACTTTCCGACTTACATTTACCTATATATTTCAACAAATAAGCTGTCGCATCATCATTATTTTTTTAGTATGATTCCCGTTTTGTGCTTGTTTGCTAAAATCTTACGTAATGTGAGCCCGAGAGACACGAACACAATACCTTCCTTGACAGTGGTCACGGGCGTACTGCTGGCTTGAGCGAGCATGCAACCAAGGCGTCGCGGTTGGTTTATTACGAAAAAAATTAATATAAAATAATTCATAAAGCGTATTGATAAATCCCACAGTGAAAACTTATAAATACTAATAAACTATCGAATAAAATAAGTTTTGTGTTTATAGCTATCATAGTTTTATGATAATATAAACAATTCAAATAAAAAAGACTATTTTTCAAAAAATAAATCTATCGAGATTTTTTTTCGTAAGTAATCGTGTTTTCGTAACAGCGATAATTTAGATAAAGAAATGAAGATAAACAAGTCAAAAAATTGGAACCGTAGTATTTGTAGAAGTATTTTAAGTAGATTTTTAAAAATGTTACTTTTGAGGACTATAGCGCCTTACGCATGAAGAAATAGTAAGTAAACGGGTCATTTATCATATGTTAGAAATTAAAAGCATATAGGTTTTATAAAAGCACATATTTTTTAGATTATTTTAAAAGACAAATCAAGTAATCTCGGATCGGCTTGATTCTTTGGCGTTTGCGTAGAGATGTGGGTTCTCTCTGCACCTTGTACCGCATTTATCATGGGGAGTGCTCAGAGGAACTGTTCGGGTTGATACCAGCAGCTGAATTCCACCACCGGACACTACGCCAAAAATCATTCCACAACTGCGCGTTTTGCATGAAATTTTTTGCTTCGTACAGCCACTTTGTGGAATTAATTACTGTCTGCTGTTTTCCCGAATAGATACGACTTAGGGAACTTCAAGAAAAGAGCATACTCCCACCTTAAAGTTTGGCAACGCATCTCTTTGCCCCTGATGTTTCGGATGTCCATGGGCGATTGCCTCACCACTCCCTATCACGTGAGGCTCTTGCCCGTTTCCCCCCCTTATATCTTAAAAAACATTTAAAGGTATAAATTGATTTTAATGAATTAACTAACGTAAATTACTATTTATTTAATCGTAGATGTGGAATAAAACAATAGAATACATAAAGAAGAACAGTGGCGTTAGTATCTATAACTTTGAGAAGGAACCACCAGGAGATCTGCCTGCATTCAATGAGTTCTTACAGCTTGATGACATCAGGAAACTAATCCACGTCGGCAATACCAGCTTCGACCTGAACAACCAGCATGTTTACGACAAAATGGTTCTAGATATATAATAATGAACACGACAAAACCTTGGCTTGAAGAACTGTTCGAGCATTATAAAAGAAACGAAAAGAAACAACATACTTTTCGACCACGTTCGCGTTGTTGATAGACAGGATCGAAAGGGGCCCTTTTAATTGCAGCCTGTTTTTCTCTATTTCTCATCATATCTTAATCATAAGAGAATTGCTGCATAAGTAAATCAAATCAAAATCACTTTAGGTATTTATATGGGTCAAGGAATGATACTTATGAAAGTCAAAACTTTTCTTGTCTTTTTTCATTTACGACCATTTAGGAAAAGGTTGAGCCTTAATTAGGTATATTTTTTGTGTTATTATTAGTAGTAGTAGTATTATTCGTTTTTAATTATTTCTTTAGAGAGAAGGCTAGAACCTTTGTAACTCTTTTTTACTTGTATTATTCTGTGTGGTTTGTTTTTGTTATTCATAAAGTTTTCATTCATTCATTCAAATACTCAATGTCTAAAACGAGTAAGTAAAAGAAATTAAATATAAATTAATATCTAGGTAAAAACAGGAGGGTCCGTAGCTACTACGTAAGTCGGTACTGGCAAGGAGCCGATCTAATTCCTAGCCAACAGATATGTTTGAAGCGCTATAGCAAAAAGCAATCATATATCGTGAACTATAATGTCAAACATAGGAGTTATTGTAGTATACAGGGGTACAGTAGATGAATTAATTAGAAAATAAAGGTATTCTGCGAACATTTTATCAGCGATTATAAAAATATAATAACTTTAATTTAAATGAAGAATAAAACATGAAGCAAGACTCCGTTCTGTCGGTACCTACTGAAAATCAGTGCTGGAAATCAATTTCAAAAATGCTGAGTGGTTGTTCTTTTTATTACGTTGTATTTTAAATTTGTTAATTTTACTATGTATATATGTTTTTGTGTTGTCATGAATAAATGCATACTTTACTATACTTTACTTTCCATCACCCGCATTCGCCTGCGGTGAAGGAAATTAACGCATAATTTGAATTTCTAGTTATGGATACATTGCTGTCACCGTTTAATGACAAGATCTTCCCCCTTATTCATAATGGTCCGCTAACTTTAAACAGCCGTGCTAAGGAGTGTTTTTTCTCATTCTGACTTATGTCAATAGAAGAAGACAGAGTGCGAATTAGCAATGCTTTAAGTTAGCAGACTATTATGAAAAAGGGGGTTAATCTATAGATAATTATGTCTAATAAAGTTATAGTCTAATGCTTTATGTCGATAGGTTATTAAAATGTAAGTAAGCGTAAAAAGATAGATTTGTCTACCTCTAGTAACTTAAACTAAAGATAGATAGGTTATTGAAAACGGCCGTTAATGAAGATGAAGATGACCTATCATTTGTAGTTAGTGATAATTCTTCTTGGTTTGTTTGTGATGGAGTGGAAAAAAGAAAATACCTTGTTTTTTTATACAACTGACAATCTGGTTTTGGTTCTTTGGGATGTTTTATGGCTAGCGTACACTCCTAGTCACATCACATCATTCCTCCACATTATTGCTTAAATATCCGGTAAGCCTATGTAATATTATAACAACTCTTGAAATCACTTTCTGAGCAACGAATAAAAGTTTTTCATTCGGTATCATCAATAATTGGTTTAAGCAAATTTTTTATTCCTATTATATTGTAAGAATGTATCGGAATGGTCGGACCCGAAATCTGCTATTGTTAGAACACACAGTCACAACTTCTTCATCGGAACTCTTTTTTTTATGGAATAGGAGGACAAACGAGCAACACCAGAGGAATCACAAGAGCGTTGCCGGCCTTCAAAGAAGTTGTGCGCGTTTTTTTTGAAGGTACCCATGTCGTATTGTCCCGAAAACACCGTACAAGGAAGCTCATTCCACAGCTTTGTAGTTCGAGGAAGAAAGCTCCTTGAGAACCGCACTGTGGAGGACCGCCAAACATCCAGAAGGTGGGGATGATATCCTAACTTGTAGCGTGTCGTGAGAATGTGGAATTCGGCGGCAGGAATCAGGTTAAACAGCTCTTCGGAACACACCCCGTGATAAATGCGGTAGAAGACACACAATGAAGCGACGTCTCTACGCAACGCCAAGTGATCCAGCCGTTAACAGAGCACTGGGTCCCCGACAATTCGAGCTGCTCTGCGTTGCACAGGAATATTTGAAATGAAACAAAAACACAAACAGTTGCAGCGGACGGACTGGTCTGCTAACTTGTTTTTTTAACATGTAATGTTAAAAAATTGCCGTCACATTATTCACATTATTTCAAATGATACGGCGCTCATGTAGGTTTTTTCTTGGCTTGGCTTCTTCGAGTAAATCATGTGCCAAGGGAACGATTACTGATCCATGCGTCAACTAGTGAACGAGTGCTGCTTGAGTTGCCAGATCTTCCTGTTAAAGGTAATACATAGATTATTGTATTTGTTGGCAGTAATCACGACCATTATGTTTACGAAGCATCCTTACACAAACAATGAATTCAACTTCTACAAGTAGATGTACCCAATATAGAATAATTATTTATTAGATAATTTATTTATCTAATATTCTTTATTACTTTTTGTGAAATATTTGATATTTAAAACGCTTTTAACAGTAAATACGATTCATATATTGGATCCAGCACCTTACAAACTAATTTGTTTTGTATATTACAGCCATCGTAATCTACTATATTTGATTGAAAAGAGTGGCCGTTAAGTTTCTTGTATGTTATTCTCACGGACTCTACTTTTTCCGAACTTATGGTAGATTCAGTAATTTAAAAGAAATATTTATAGTGACGGTTCAAAAGCACTAAGTTTAAGGCTAATTACAAAATGTTTATTTGACTTTGACCAACTTGAAATTACTGAGCAAATGAGACTTAACATCTTATGTCGTTATAACGAGCGCAGTTGTAGTGCCGCTCCGAATTTTTGGGTTTTACAAGAATCTTGAGCGGCGCTGCATTGTGATTGGCAGGATGTATCAATTACCATCAGCTAAACGTCCTGCTCGTCTCGTTCCATATTGTCATAAAAAAAATTATCACGCGGCTAAACCGCTTCAATAAATTATTAAAGGATGCATTTAAATCATTTTATTTTTCAGTTACAAGAAGAGTGGTGGTAATTTTGCAAACGTATTGATTAGAGGCGCTGGGAACATGGTTCCTGTTGACCAGCCGGAGATCTTGAAATACATACTTGATCGATTATTTATCGATTGTATGGACAGTTCAATGTAATAAAATGATTATTTTATTGAATTTTTACGAATTTAAATAAAACTTTTAAAGTCGCTTCATTGTGTGTCTTCTACCGCATTTATCACGGGGTGTGTTCCGAAGAGCTGTTTAACCTGATTCCTGCCGCCGAATTCCACCTTCACACGACACGCCACAAGTTAGGATATCATCTTCACCATCTGGATGTGTGGCGGTCCTCCACAGTGCGGTTTTCAAGGAGCTTTCTCCCACGTACTACAAAGCTGTGGAATGAGCTTACTTGTGCGGTGTTTCCGGGACGATACGACATGGGTACCTTCAAAAAAAGCGCGTACACCTTCCTTAAAGGCCGGCAACGGTCCTGTGATTCCTCTCGTGTTGCAAGAGATTGTGGGCCGCGGTGATCACTTAATAACAGATGACCCGTACGCTCGTTTGTCCTCCTATTCCATAAAAAAAAACTCTATAAGTAGAGCACGGATTCTTTAAAAATAAATTTCAGTGATCTTATCACTATTTTTGTTTCATTTTGTCTATTAATTATAATTGTCGTTCCTTCTAGTTTGAATTCATTGTATGTAAATTTTTCAACAATTTCATCAGCTGAAATTTTCTGAAAACCACGTCGGCTTAACTAAATAAGTACCTAACTATCCATCCCTGCTCCAAGCTTTAATTTGTATACCAAAGTAAATGAATGATGCGCTATTCGAACCTGCACCTCTACGGATTTCCTACCACTGGGACGCTCCTCTGCACAGGCTTGCGGCTAGATTATGGGTGTGGTAACGGCGCCTATTTCTGCCGTAAAGCAGTAGTGTGTAAGCATTATTGTGTTTCGGTCTGAAGGGCGCCGTAGCTTGTGAAATTACTGAGCAAATGAGACTTAACATGTATCTCAAGGTGACGAGGGCTATTGTAGTGCCGTTCAGATGTTTTGGGTTTTTCAAGATTGGGCAGGGCGTATCAATTACCATCAGCCGAACGTCCTGCTCGTCCCGTTACTTATTTTTATAAAAAAATACCTCCAATACTTCAATCACCACGAGGTTAGTGGTTTTTGTGTTAAAACATATTTTTATTAAATCTGTTCAATAAAAAAATTGTTTAACTGACTGAAAAAATTTTTAAATTGCCCCCAATTACATTTGTCGCATGATTAGTAACCCTGTAAGCATTCAAACATCAATTTTATTGATATGTATATTAAGATATGCCTATATTATTATATAATTTCAAAGATAAATTTGAGTATTATTTTTAATATATTCTTTGACGATGTATGACTGGATCCCATTAAAGAATGGACTCAGCGGCTGTTCTTTAATCCACCGGGACACCATCGACTGCGCCGACGCTGGCTGGTCCACGGGCACCATGTGACCAGCACCTCGTACCACGACCTCTGTCAACCCTCCGCCAGACTTATAATACCTAAAATAAAAATAAAAGCGTGTGTGTGTACTTATGCATGCACGCCAGAAGTTATACTTCTTTGGCCTAATGCCAAAAATCCTCGTGCTATTCTACGTTTGTAGAAAGAACAATAGTGTAAAAATCTTGCAAAGGTGGCTTTGACTATTATTCATTGAATATTAACGAATACGACTGTATGGTCTTTAACTCTTTGCCTGTCCAAATAATGGACGAAGAAACCAAAAAAAAAATATAACGAATGTCGCAAACGTCAGAAAATTTTTGGGAACTAACTTCACCCTGTTCCTTTTATGTTACAGTAATGAGCGCGCATCTCAAAATTTCACTCTCATCGTTTTTTCATAACGCGCGTAAAGAAGTATAACTTCAAAAATCATTTTTTCTTTTTGGTAGTTTTGTATATTTCATACTTTTAAATCAAATTACGATACTAACCACCCCATCTGTGCGGCTTTCAAAGAACTTTCTTCCACGCACAACCAAGCTGTGGAATGTGCTAGCTATTGCTGTATTTCCAGGACGATACGACATGGATACCTTTTATAAAAAGCTCGTACTTACACCTTTTTAAAAGGCCGGCAACGCCGGTGATCACTTAACATAAGGTGACAAGTACGCTCCTTTGTTGTCTTCTTCCATAAAAAATTCATTCCTCTACCCTTATTATCCTATATAACATATACACTATATTAATTTATATAATATACATTATTAATAAATATAATATATTATTAATATATGTATTTAATAAAATATAATGCCCCTATAGCCCAGTGGTTAGTGACCCTGCCTACTGATCTAGAGGTCCCGGGTTCGAATCCCGGTAAGTGCAATCATTTATATGATGAATATAGATTTTTGTTTCCGAGTCATGGATGTTTAAAATGTATTCATGTATGTTTTGTAAGTATATTGTATTAAATATATCGTTTTCTTGTACCCTATGCCTAGTTTGGGACAAGATAATTTGTGTAAGAGTGTGTCAATATTATTATTAAATAATCCTGTACAATTTAGCAATTTTTTTTTCAAAGTTTCTGTTTAATATATCTACTTGTTGAGATATGATCCCTTATGTTTTCAGGAAGCTTAGTCGAACCCAATTGCTATTCTCTGGTTTGTTAAATCATAACTGTTTTTCTTTTATTTAACACCTATTCTGTAATCAGTAATAATTTACCAGTGGGAGGCTCCTTTGCAAAGGATGCCGGCTAGATTATGGGTACCACAATGGCGCCTATATCTGCCGTGAAGCAGGAATGTGTAAGCATTATTGTGTTTCGGTCTGAAGGGCGTCGTAGCTAGTGAAATTACTGGGCAAATGAGACTTAACATGTCTTAAGGTGAGCGCAATTGTAGTGCCGTTCAGATGTTTTGGAGTCTTTCAAGAATTCTAAGCGGCACTGTATTGTAATGGGCATGGCGTATCAATTACCATCTGCTGAAAGTCCTGCTCGTCTCGTCCCTTATTAATATAAAAAATAAAACAGTTTTGGCCTTATTATTCTACTTTATAATATAATATTGATGTATACAAATCATGATGCTATAGATTACATGAAAATAAATAAATAAAACTAAAGATCTATATATATATACCTATAAAGATCGAAATATGTATATGTATACCCTTTGTAGTTTATATAAGCCCTTCAACTTCCAATCTTATAAAAATTACAACATTCTTACCCAGCTGGTTTTCTCTCGAAGACATAAGGATATCTAGTTGCTTCGTGAAAATCTGTACTGTTACTCCATTTCCATGTGCGATGATTTTTTCCAGCTGATGTACATGACAACATCAGATCCAAATGACCACTGTAAAGGCATTACAAGTTTAGATTTACTAAAAAATATTATTTAAGTTGATGTCGGTCTTAAATCAGAGCTATCAGGTTTATAACCTTAAAAATGTTATTAACTTGACAGATGAAGTCTTAAAAGCCGCGCCTCTAAATGTATTAGACAAAGAGTTGAATTTTACACCGACACCTAGCCGCATTTCGTATGAAAAGATTATTATGAATGTTGAGGAGACTATTAAACGAAATAAACTTCGACCTAATGACCCTTTTTTTTAATGAAAATAAGGGACGAGACGAGTAGGACGTTCAGCTGATGGTGATTGGTACGCCTTGCCCATTTTACTGTAGTGCCGCTCAAGATGATTGAAAAACCCAAAAAATCTGCGCTCGTCACCTTGAGACATAAGACGTCAAGTCTCATTCGCCCTGTAATTTCACTAGCTACAGCGCCCTTCAGACCGAAACATAGTAATCCTTAAACATTCACATACTTCACTGCGGAAAAAGGCACCGTTGTGGTACCCATAATCTCGCCGGCATCCGTTGCAAAGGAGTCAGGAAACATAACAACAACAGGTATCGGTTATTCTAAAAAAGCAAAAACCTTCATTACCCAACATTGCTCATGAGGAACATAAGGCGCTAAAAACTTGCGTGACTACAAAAATATCAATTTAAATAATCAAGAATAAGTAAACACCCTCTTACATGATGTTGATGACAATGAAGTTAATTACGATCGAACGGCTAGCTAACTCTAAGATGACACGCCAAACTTCGAAACTTATTCAGTAATGACAGGATTTCTTTGGTGAAATCTTTTATGTCTTTATTACGCCACCGTACTATGCAACCACAAAATCTTTAGGTTATAGCCTACCCACAGTTCATAAGAAAGCCATTCCGCTGAGACCTATTCAGCCAAATCGATTCGCCCACTTATGAACTGGCTTAACATGTAGCGAAGTACTGCATATTGCAACCTTTGGTGGAAAAGACATCACATATAAAAAACATATAATAAACACCCGAGATTTCGTAAGCATTATTCATATTGAGGCCATGCCTAAAAGAGGCTCCAATCATGAATTTTGATGTTTATATTTCATATCCGTAACGAAATTTTTCTTTTTCCGTTTTGTGTATTCTGTTTTGTAAACGGGAAACACCTGGATTGTATGGAGTTGAATTGAAAATGAAAAGAAATATCGTTAATAGTTTTAAATATATAATTATATGTGGAAGAAAAAGAAGAGAATTGGTCTATTATACAGGCATATTCTATGTTGTTCTCCAAAACGCTACTAAAATTGCATATAAAAATATCACAGTGTTAGGAGATTTGAACGGCTGAATTGGACTATAAACTTAAAACGAAAAATAATATACTACAGGTATATAGGTATTTAGGGAATAGAATTAAAAGGGAAAAATATTAATAAATTATGCTTAATAAAACATACTTAGTATTCTATGTAGCTATTATTAGAATAAACAGTCCAATCTTAGATCATTTATACGTAGACAAACTGAGACGGCTGTGCAAATATCGAAATAAATTTCGAAGTTGACAGAACTTAACTTAAGACAGTTTCTAAGCTTATTGTCAAAGTGTCTAACGGCCGTTCCCAATATACTATCTAGAGATAGAGATAAATTGCTACCTTCTACTGTCAGTCATTAGCTGTCAATAATCTGAAGCTGTCTCAATATACCCGATAAGTCATACTTATCGCCAGTTCACTGTTGCAATTCCCATACAAACTTCTATCCCATGTCCCATTGACAGACAGCGTGTACGGATAAGATGAGTTACTGTCAATAAGATTATTGGGATAGAAAATTCAAAGATAGTTACGATTTTTATCTCAAGTAGGTAGGCCACAACCGGAGATAGACTGAATATTGGGAATGGCCATAGGTTTTATATCATTAATACTAGGTACTTAAACAATAAGATAAATCTTCGCTCACCAATATGTCAGAACCCTGTAATGTTCCAAAAGTTCTTCGAGAATCCCTTTTGAACTGCTGAGGAAGTCTGGTGCCATCTTTGAATTTGTTGTCACATTGATATACGAGAAGGGTATGTCTCCAACGTGGATAGCTCGTTTTATCTTGGATAGTTTGAGAAAGGCGACGTAACGGCCTATCTGTAGATCATCCTTCAGAAAATTGTAGGCCTGTTTCTGATGGGACAGGATTAACAGCACGGATACCAAAGTTTGCCATTTCTAAAATGATACAAATTACTTTTTAAGTGTCCTAAATGTTTTGCCAATTCAGTTGCTAGCAATGCAAATTAATAAATAGACATTCTCCGAAAGGGATTTTTTATAACAAATTTTAATTCCATCATCATCAGCCGGAAGGCGTCCACTGCTGGACAAAGGCCTCCCCCAAAGATTTCCACGACGATCGATCCTGTGCTGGCCTCATCCAACGTATTCCGGCGATCTTGACTAGATCGTCTGTCCATCTTGTGGGGGGCCTACCAACACTGCGTCTTCCGATACGTGGTCGCCATTCCAGGACTTTACTGCCCCAACGGCCATCTGTCCGTCGAACTATGTGCCGGTAAGTCGGTAACTTTGGTAATTTTAATTTCAGCTAGCAAAAAATCATAAACAAGCTAACATCTAAAATTCTAAATAATTAACTTAAAATTAAATAGATTTATCTGCGACTAATATTTAAACAGTAATCGGACAGAGTAACGTCCTAAATCGTCAACAGTTAAAGCGGAATTTAGTAGACGACGACAACGACGAGTTATCTTCTCACCCCCTGTGTGAGAGTGGAAGGAGGATGTCAGGGCTGAGCACTATACCCTGGCTCTTCTTCTCTCAAAACGTTGGGAGAGTCTTTGGGTAGTGCGATTTCAGTTGTGTACTTGCTAGTAGCTAGTCAGTCAGTCAGTTCTTTCTCGTGTTCGGCTTCTTTTTCTTTGGGGGATTGTTTTTCTCCTCTTTGTTTGAGTTGACGCCAGTGAGACATTGCCTTTTATATATGTCTCCACCCTCTCCTCCTTTCATTTAAACAATATAATAATGTAAATGAGGATATTATAAAACACTCACTTGATTATGAAAAACTGTTCACTTCATAACGATGCGTTACAAATATTGTTTTTATGAGAGAAAGTGACAAGACGAGTATGACTTTCACCTGACGGAAAGTGATTCGCCCTGCCCTGCAATGGAGCGCCGCTCAGGATTCTTGATTGAACCCAAAATTATGAACTGTATTAATCGCGCTCATCACTTGGACAGATAAAACAAGTCTAATTAGCCCCGTAATTTCACTAGCTATGGCGCCATTTAAGGTCCAAATTGACGTTGAATACCGAAAATTTACTCCAGTAGAAATCGTGTTTCACGAAATTAATATAATGATGTAACTCAAAATTTTAAATTTTCCTCGGATTATTTAGTTAGGATTAAGTTTGTTATAATTTCCCACTCAATTTGTCATATTTCGAATCTCGTTATAATTCAGCTAGACAAGATACGCTGAATTATTTTCATGCGCTTATGTTTAATACTTTACCATAACTAGTACCTGGAGCCTTTATTGGATGTCCTAATAAATAAAAGAAAAACCTTAGGGATTTAATTGAACTTGATTTATTAACGTAAGTATTTAGTAATAAAAATAATAGATACCTGGTTGGTAGCGATACTGTTATTAGAGTCAATAGCCTCCTGAAATTGAGTTACTAAAGGGTTAACCATATCCAGCTGTTCTTGATCCAGGAGACCAAAGTTGTAAAATGGCTGTACAATATTTTTTAACATGTCTGGATCAATGAAAGCATTACCCATCATAAGGCCCTGAAAGAAATTGTGAAACGTAGATATAAATTGTTTTTTTTTTACTTCTTTATTCACCCGACCAGTCCTTCTCTCAAAGCACAGCATTGTTCCATATATTTTTGTGATTTTCGCGAAAATTAAATGTTTTTCAAACAGCCGAACTAATATTTTATTTCAACCGAAGACAAAACAATTATACGTTGCTTCCGAACTTGCCTATGTTTGCACAATGAAATATTTCCGATATGGAATAAGTCAATGAAAATGTTGAAAAACGGCATTTTGGTTAAACAAAATTTGACAATAAAATGATGTCACAACCTGTCGGGTATGATGAAAAGAATGAAGACAGAAACAGATGGATATAAATAAATGTAACAAATTAAAACTCTTAACAGATCAGTACTGACAGGTCAACTGATAAGAATTTCTACAGGAAATTATGCCACCATTGAGCAATAATTGCTACTCAGTAGCATGCGTGTCGAATAATTTCATCAATAGATCAAGCTAACTCAAGAATCAGAAGTTGAACAGGGATTATGAGAGTGCTAATAAATTCGACACAAGGCGCGTGAGCTTTACCGTATAATAAAATTATCTAGTAAAAACAGTTTTTTATTAGAAGCAATACGATTATTGTATTTAGTTCTGTACAAATTGAACTAACACTTTAACTCTCTGAAAGGTAAATATATCATAGTTTGATTTGCATTACCTTCAATAATCTGCGATTAAAATTCATTCATTGGTTGCTTTGATCAAACTTATTTAAGAGCCTGTTAAGAAGTAACATTCTCATTCAGGTTTAATTATGTTTTCTTATGAAATATTTATGTTACATAGATGATCTCACAAAAGAAAACTATAACTCACTTTTAAATTAGTTTCCTTTCCAGACGTATTTTTATTTCTATGCAGCATTATTCCTAATGCGGGGACATATTTTCCAGCGTACGACTCTCCTGCTATGTAAAGGGGAGCAGTTCTCAGTTCAGGAAATACTTGCAAAAATTGTTGAACCGTGCTGTATAAATGATCTGAGTACTGTAACACAAACAATAATTTTAGTTAACAAAATTTTCATTGGGTTTAATAAAATTACATATTTAGAATTTCAACTTTTCATAAAAGTTACTACAACATCAAATAACAAATCCCATCTTAGTATAGTTATTAAGTAACCTTGTAATTACAATTTATTGTAATTGGTAATTTTTGGTCACTGTTTATGAGGTTGTGGAAATGGGTCACTAGCGGCCAAAAAGGCCAATCGGAGCATCAGGGTCATTATCAACGGTACATGCTTCGACTTAAATCCCAAAATCAAGTCCCCAAATCCCTAAACGCTGGTGTGCGTGCAAGAAAAAATAATGTAGGGGATACCTACACTATTTTATCTGCATGTTAATGCTATGCTGCAAATCTGCAGTATTAATTGCTATGCAGATAATAGCACAGAGTATATTTCTGTAGCGACCGTGTCAACATGTCTTGGGATATCGTGGACGAGAACGGAAACAAACTTGTGTCTATGCTTTGCAAAGTCTCGGAATGGGACCGACAAATTTAAGTCCAATTCAACCTTTAGGTTTTTTATTTAGGTTTAGCTTCTTTAGAAGACAAAGTTTGTGCGTTCATCGCTATAAATCTATCTCCCTTTGTCGTATCCCCTCGAGCGACGGTTAGGTGGTGGACACTTGGAAGAGAAAGCCAAACTGGTCTGTTAAAAAGCTAAAGTGTATTCAGTAAGGCGAGATTACTTCACTATAAGCATCCGCCTGCAACTATGTAATCACTCATCACTCATCACTCACATGGAGCACTGTTCTCAACTCTAGGCGGGCGCTTCCTAGTGCCAACTTCTTCCGTTTGACCACATACAACGAAGAGCGGCTTCAAGCGACAATCAAGTAATATCCGATTGGCTTGATCCTTTGGCGTTGCGTAGAGATGTGGGTTATCTCTTCATTTTCTCGCATTTATCACGGGGAGTGCTCAAAGGAGCTGGTCAGGTTGATACTAGCGGCCTAATTCCACGAACAAACATTATCAAAGTGCCAAATACCACCCGCATCACGTTGACGTCTGGCATTTCTTGCCCCATTAGGAACGGTGTATTTTTCTTCAATTCCATGGAAAACAGTGTATTTTGTCTAAATTCTTTGAGGAACTGGATACTGTACGATGTGGAATCTATTCTATTTTGGATATCCTTTGATAATAGTTTACTGGGTGAAATAGTACGAACATGAAAATCTCCTTTCCCTTTAAATTGTCGCTTAAATTGATTCCTTCTGCTTTTAGTAGAAAGTAATTTAGGTGACAGTGAATAGCCATATTTTACTTCTTTTGACTCTCTATTTTCAGTTTTGCAGTCACGTCTTATTGGTTCTTTTATATTTCTGATTAATATCTAAACTCGGTGTTAGCCTATCATTGTTTCGTGTATGAAATGGAAAGCTAGTGGTATTTATAAGTTCAATAATAAAACATATTCAATACAATATCTTCTTATTATTTTTCAAAATTATTATTTTTGTGAATATGTTCTAACTGTATGTAAACTGCCTAACTTAATAACAGAAAATATAAGCATAACATTATTTAAAGTAAGTTAAGTAATTTATATTGAGTTTTAACTGGGCATTTGACATTGGTACATAATTACCTAACACATTAAAGATGCATGTCAAATCGAGTTTATATCATCAGTCAATTTATTATTTTACGGTAAATTTTTCACTCTACTTGGCACCGTATTTATTTTTCTGCTTTGAATGTACCAATGATGATCAAATGTACGCTATATTTGAATATTGCTTACCGTGGACATGTCAGTAGCAAAGCCTTCTGCATTGTTTGTAAAACTATATCCTGATCCGATTGGATTATCAATAAACACTAAAGAATGATTCTGCAACCAAGAGTATGGATTACCTGGAACACAACTAAAATCAGTTAATAAAGCCTTTATTCAAAATAGGTTTGATGGGCATAGGCATGGCTTAACCACGTGGAGTAGTAATACTATATTAGCCCCGTAAGTGAATCTTGTTCTTAAGAATTTGGTCTATAGGTACATTCCAATTCTACCAAATTTCATTTTAACGTAAAGTATTTCAATGTAACATGGTAAAAACGTTGCGCAAAGATCTCCTTTAGATATTTGTACTGTCAAGAAAACTAATATTTTTAAATAACATAAAACGTTTACAATGTTTCTTCAAAAAGCCTGCCAATAGACTAAATATTGAGCAATTTCTATCCAAAGATGAAAAAGATTACACTTTGACTGCATGAATAATATATGCAATATTATGAATAATAGTTGAACTTGAATGAACATGTCAACAGATACACGCAATATTAGTTATATTGTGTACACTACTACACATTCTAAATAAAAAATAATAATTAAAATATTCACAATGCTTTTATATTTAAATGCGCTTATTATAAAACTAGAAAACATCATAATATTAGATCTACAATAGGTACAGAATATACATACGTTTCAAAGTACCAATATAATCAATCCTAAATGGACCAATTTCATCAAAAAGTCCGGTCAAACTGGACGCTCCAGGGCCACCTTGCAACCAAATAATCCACGGAGTTTCATTGACCGGTTTGTTTTCTACTGGAAAATACCAGAAGAATACGTTGGAGTTATAAGTCTTGTTCACTGTGAAAAATCCTGAATAACTATTTACTCCCAAGAATAGAGTCGGATCCACTTTGCAAGCATTCCGAGCTTCATCAATTTGATCGGTCTCAATGAAAGGGGTTAGTATTAGTGCTGTTCCATTGTCTACTGTATTTTCCTTTATGATTGCATCAGTGGTTACGTCTACTTCGTTGTTTATTTCATTCTCAGAGTCGTCTCCTTTAGCAGTTTTATTGTTATTTCTAATAATGTCTGTAGAAACTGGCGCATGAGTTGGAAGATTAATATTTATATCAATATATTTGTTTTTGTTAATATTACTATCTAATTCATTATCTGAGTCATCCTTTTGAGCAAATATTTTTTCCTCGTCGTTCCCAGTTATTTTTGAACTATTTGTGACAGTTGGTGACTCAGAATCTACTTTCTTATGCATAAACTCCAGGATAACTTTACAGTGACAGCTAAAATGTTAATTTCAATTAAACTAATTGCTATTACTATTAATATTAAATAAAACATATTAAATATAAATTCGGAGTAAATACGTAGCTGACGTAATTACATAATATCCATGCAAACTATTTACCAATTAATTTCAATATCATTTAACCACTTACCTTGACACAATTAAAACGAAATATAACAAAATTTTAAACATTATTGAAAATGACACATTTAATTCAATAAATATGTAATAACTAGTTCAAGCTTAAGACATAACTTGTATAAAAACAAGCGTAAATTGAATAATGTCTGTAATAGATTACCATACTATTTTATCAGTTTTCGTTTGAACTGTATGATCCCGCTGATATATTCATAACTAAAATATACGCTTAAGAGTTGAAAATGAAAGATCGCAGCTTAAAATACGAAGATTAATATCGTAAATTTATATTTTTTGTGTATATTTGGTAAAATTAACTTTAACATATTACATGAAAACCTGCAAATGTTTTTTTTAACAAGATGTGTATCTTCTATCAATCTTCAGTGATCTAGTACCTATAAAGGTAAAAATTGGAAATATAATAATTCTTAACCCCTTCTACATTGTCTTTTTTTTATGAAAAAATATTGAATAGATTTAATTCACATTTGACAAGAAGGCACGCAGAGAATTGTCGGGTTTCCAGTGTTCTACGGCTAGATAAGTTTGCGTAAAGACATCGCTTCATTGTGAGTCTTCAACTGCAATTATCACGGGGGGTGTTCCGAAGATCGGTTTGACCTGATCCCTACCACCGAATTCACCTTCACACGATACGCCGCAAATTAGAATATTATTCCCACCATCTGGATGTATGGTGTTCCTCCACAGTGCGCTTTTCAAACACCTTTCTTCCACTTACAAAGAAGCTGTGGAATGAGCTTCCTTGTGCAGTGTTTCCGGGACGATTCAACAGCCTTCCTAAAAGGCCAAAAACGCTCCTGTGATTCCTCTGGTGTCGCAAGAGATTGTGGGCGACGGTGATCACCTAACATCAGGTGACCAGTACACTCGGTTGTCCTGTTCCAGAAAAAAACAGATGTGTACTCTTACAATCCCCATATGCGATTGTAAGAGTAAACATCTTTGTTAAAGAATATCAAAATGTAGATAGAATATTCTATAGAAAATGCCATGTAGGAAGGAATTTATGAAGATATACAAATATTGTAACCCCTTCATTGATTACCCAAACACCCAGTTTCTAAAACTGTGATAGCCGACCAAATAGAAGTGTCATTATTGGCCATAAAAATCTCCAGCTGAGCAAGGGATATTAGACTTAGTCGACTCGATGTAAAATCAATATGAATGACACATTTTAGTCTGGTCAAAGCGTTTAGTTAAATGAACGTAATTATTGTGGCGTTTAGAAAGTATTGTAAATCTAAAGTTGTGATACTGTGCTAAGAATACTTTTTGGATTCGTTACAATATGAACACATTTGATAGGTTTCTAAACAGAGTAAGTTAAGTATTTATGCGTTGTCTCGAGCAAAAACTTATTTATTTTGCATTTCACACCTCAAGCTTCCTATGTCATAAATTGTCTTTTAAGTTGCAAATCTAACAAAATGCGCTTTTTTTTTTTGGAATTACAACTTACTTCGGACGGAAATAACGCTTTTCAGTTTTTTGACACAGTTTCCTGTTTAAAAACAAACTACAGAATATTGTAAGTTGTTATACTTTTAGTATATTTTTACCAGTGGGAGGCTCCTTTGCACAGGATGCCGGCTAGATTGTGGGTACCAAAAATTTCTGCCGTGAAGCAGTAATCTGTAAACATTACTGTGTTTCGGTCTGAAGGGCGCCGTATCTAGTGAAATTACTGGGCAAATGAGACTTAACATCTTATGTCTCAAGGTGCTGAGCGCAATTGTAGTGCCGCTCAGAATTTTTGGGCTTTTCAATAATCCTGAGCGGCACTGCATTGTATTGGGCGGAGCGTATCTATTACCATCAGCACCAAAATCTTATGGCAAACTCATATTGACATCAGCTGAGTAATTAACATTCAATTAAATGTTTATTTACAATTGATAAAATAATGAGTGAAATTAATTTAAAGTACTAAATAACCAACTTTATTTAAATTAGCAAAAAAGTCGTAATTTACGAGTTTAATTAGAAAAAAAATCAAATCAAACACACTTGCTCGTAAAGTGAGCCTAATTACATCGAGTTTTGGGCCATAAATCGGACATCTAACATAATAACAATGTAACACACACGTGCATAATAATATTACACACTAGTGCATAATAGAATTATCCCTACAAAGTTAAATATGTACTTAACTGTAAATTATATGAGTGTAAACAGAGCATTTTCAATTTAACCGGGTAGTACTGTTTTTTTTTGTAAAACCTAAGAGGTTTTATGACAATGAAAATTCATTTATATTTTTGGAATAAATAATTGTCCCTAATTAAGATGAAAAAACATGTAGTATTATCAAATTATTTATAATTCACAATAATTAGTAATATTAAATTTTATTTAAACAAAACAAATCTTATTACTATACTAGCTGACCCGGCAAACGTTGTTTTGCCATATAAAGTATAATTCACGCGATAGTTTTATAAGTAATAAAATATAGCCTGTACATAATTTTGTTCTATTGTCAATAGTTTTTGCAGCGCACGCAAAAATAGGTTTTCGATTTTACACCTTGTGTTACAAAATAACAATTTGATTACGGATCCCTAATTTTGAAAAAAAAAACACAAAGCCTATAGCCTTCCTCGATAAATGGACTACCCAACACTGAAAGAATCATTTAAATCGGACCAGTAGTACCAGAGATTAGCACGTTCAAACAAACAAACAAACACTGCAGCTTTATATATTAGTATAGATTTGCAATACTATGTCTTCGGCAGTCGAAGCAGCAGCCCCAACACCAACTGACGTAACTTGGACATAAGAAGGAGCCAGAGTGTTGACACAAGTCGCGTCCCACACCAGCGCCCTTCCCCGTGCCATAGCCACCAGAAAAATAATTAATTAACAAAGAATTTAGTGGAAAATATATGCATTTTATCACTACAATTATAATTTTGAAGTTAGCTGTATGAATATATGTAATGCATCACTTTACATTTGGAACGTCCAAAAAAAAATGGCGCCGCATGGCTTATCATTTTCATATTTTGTTTGAAAGAAAGAAAGAAAAAACAATTATTTGAACACACACACAAATAACAAAATGAAGCAACTTAACAAATATAAAATCGTTTGGTGTATAATAGGAGCCACTCAGCATGTGTTTCAACACAAGTGAGCTGATCTTCTGTTTGTATCGTGTTTGTTGATGTGTGGTAAATAATTGTAAAAATGCCAAGTTTTATTACAGAAGATGAACAACTGAAAGATTTAACCGCGCCAGAAATATTGTATAAATGCAGCACAAAATGCAAACGAATATAAAAATACCTGCATAATGTATAGAAAAGTATTTAGCTGCTCACGATAGTTTAAAAATGTATGCAATATATTATGTTTGTCGCAAGTGTGTTGAAAAAGTGTGTATGAAACTCGTGAGCAACCAATGCTCACTAGACACTCGGCTGATTTACGCCCTCGACTACAACTCGGGCTGCAAGCCACAGCCTCATATCGCCGTATAATGAGCAACTTAGCTCACTGGTATCATAATATACTATTCTAAATTATGTCTTCGAAATAAATCTAAAGTTCCATTGACTTGGGTTCAGGGCCGGATTTAAACTTAATGCCGCCCCTGGGCACCAGAAAAAAATCCGCCCCAATACTGGAATTTTACATAAACTTATAGCTTATATATTTAATTTTTCAAAACTAAAATAACTTATGTATTGCAGAAACTTTATTATATGTAATATATTCTAAAAACATGAATAAATATTTGTTTTTTTTTTCTAACAATTATAAATTTGGCAATAAGGGTGACTCATAATTCATCATATCATATTACATAAATTTTTTCACAGGCAAACACGTCTGACGTTTTGAATTGCGAATTGGTCGATTAAACAAAATTAATTAATTATAATGAGCAATCTTGATAAGACAAAAAAAAATTTTTCACTTTCAAAATTATGCCGCCCTAAAAAATTTTTCGCCCTAAAAAATTTGTCGCCCCTAGTGTATCCACCGCTGCTTGGGTTAGTCATTGGGTTCTGCATATTCTTGGTTTATTCTCACGTATAACTTTATGCCAATTTTATTTGTAAGGCCGTTAATGATTGATTTTTTACACGTGTCAATAATGACGTGTCAAATGACGCTATTATTTTGGACTGTATTGCGTTAAAAGTCTCAAGTCACAACAACACCATCTAAGGCCTATTAGGTGCATAAATATAGTATCGTAGGTCACCCGAGTGGTGTCATGCTATTATTATTATACTCTGTACAGAGTTGCCGCAAATAAAAATTCTGGCAAAATGATTTGAATAGCGTAATCTTCACGTCAGTTGCAGCTATAAAAAAATTCTAGCGATCATATTGCCCATCGTGCACAAAAGTAGCTGGCGCTCATCCAAAAAAAGTACTTCCAATCATGCTTATTTCATCAAAGATATGGAATTCGCAATTCGAATGTGCAAGAGCAAGTAAATTGAGTTCTTTGAATATTAATACTAATAAGAGTTAAGAATTAATTGTTTAACCGTTAATAAGTTTACGAATTTTTAAGTTTCTTTAAGAATCCTGAGCGGCACTGTATTGTAATGGGCAGGGCGTATCAATTATAGTCAACTAAACGTGCTGCTCTTCTCGTCCCTTATTTTTATAAAATAAAAATCAAAAGAAAAATATTTTTCAAGATCCATAAACGGATATCTCAAACATACAGCCAAATTGAGAACCTTGTGACCCGACCTTCTTTTAAAATGATAAAAAATAAAAGTTTGCTTGAAAATCAAATTGTTATTTTAATTCGGGAATTTATATTTATATTCCTCCTACATATATCAGGGCAATATAATTGTGGTGCAGTTTCAATTGTATGGTTTTATGTCTTAAGCCTGCCTCACACATTCAATTAACAGTTTTGATATTGAGAGCTCATCTACTTCAAGCGATCTAGTTAATATAATATTAATATTAACCAGTGTAATAATAATAATATAGACACACTTACATAATTGTTGTCAAAATAAGCATGGCTTTGTAATGGGTGCCAGGATGGGTACAAGGATATAATTTATAAGATATTCATGCTTAAACATATATATACTGAACTTTTTAATAACAGTAAAGACTGCTTTATAAGGAGTATTAATAAAAATCTAAAGGAAGATATAAATTAAAAGTACAATACACAAATACACACGCATACACACACACACACAACACACACACGCACTCACACCAAACCACACACCCACAAATACCACGTCTTATTATAAATATTGTAAATCCATTATTAGAAGTAAGTTCTACAATAGTATTGTTTTAACCTAATTTAAGTTCTGTGGCTTTTGTGATGTATTAAATAAATAAATACATACATATAAACATCCAATATTCAGAATCATACATCAATATTAATCATATAGTTGTTTGCACGTACTGGAATTCGATTCCGAGACCTCCAGCTCAGTTTTCGGGGTCAGTAGCCACACCGGGCAAAATATGAATTACAGTTTTAAAATTTTTGTAATTCTGTAAAGGAAACGAAAACGGGTCTTAATCAATTTTATTACTTTACTGTTAAATTGTGTACGTTCAGAAGTAAGCTTTACTGGAATTTAATTTCTACCAATAGTAATAGTTTTACCGATGGTCAGAATGAACCGTTATTGTGTAATTATTGTATTTATCCTTTATCTGTTAAGTAAAGCCACATTAACATCAAGTGAGTGTTAATTCTGCCAATATTCGTCTTGAAACAATTCAGCCCGTGTTTCGCCTCTACACGAGGCATTCTCGTATAAAATAAACTAACATACTTATATTTTTTGCTTGAAAAAGGATTGAAATAATTTCTTTATTTATATTTACCGGTGGGAGGCTCCTCTGCACAAGATGCCGGCTTGATTATAGGTACCACAACGGCACCCTTTTTCTACCGTGAAGGAGTAATGTGTTAGCATTATTGTGTTTCGGTCGGAAGGGTGCCATTACTAGTGAAATTAATGGGCAAATTATACTTAACGTCTTAAGTGTCAAGGTGACGAGCGCAATATTAGTACCGCCCAGAATTTTTGGGTTTTTCAACAACCCTGAGCGGCACTGCATTGTAATAGGCAGGGTGTATCAATAACCATCAACTGAACATCCTGATCGTCACATCCCCTATTGTAATTTAAAAAAATTGTTATATTATTAATGGTGTAAGGCCTCCTTAAACGAGGGTGACTGAGTCCGGTGTTAACTCGTGGGTTTTCCTTTATCAGTTACGTTCAACTGACGCGACAGTTCGCGCGTTTTTGTTAGCCGTTCTCTAAAACACACAAAACTATCGATTTGATCGAATTATGAATGGAAATGGAAGTAAAGGTTGACGTGGTAAGTTTGTTATCATTTTCTTTCGTACTAATGAACGATTATGACTTTGTCGTACTCATTTGAAACTTTTGGTCTGATATTGAACTGAAAACTTTGTATTTACCGACAAATCAACAAAATGGCTTTAAAATATGGTAATATTTTAGTTTGCCCGTGTTGCAAATATAACATGCAATCTCTACAATATAATATATACGGTACATACACCAAAATAACATTTATTACAATATTTGTCTGTCTGTCTGTCTGATTATTCCGGCTAATCTCTGAAATGGCTCGACCGATTTTGACGGGACTTTTATTGGCAGATAGCTGATGTAATAAGGAGTAACTAAGGCTACGTTTATTTTAGAAAAGTTCTTTTAATTTAGAAAAATTAAAATTTGCAATATCCAAGAAACGGTTTAACTCTAAAAATAATTTATTTGGCAAAACAACGTTTGCGGGGTCAGCTAGTTAATATCTTAATATATATATTTCTTGTATGCGTGTGTATGTCACTGAACTCCTCTTAGACGGCTGGACCGATTTTGATGAAACTTTCTGTGTGTCTTCAGGTGGATTCGAGGATGGTTTATATTCACAATTGAACTACCTCCTAAACGGTCGGACCGATTTTGATGATTTTTTTGTTTGTTTCAGTGAATTTAAGATTGGTTTAGATTCTCAATTCCGTCCATGTTATATAATTCTCCTGCTCATGTGTATGTTAGTGAACTCCTCCTAACGGCTGGACCAATTTTTCAAATTTAAGACGTGTGTACAGGACAACGTCTGTCGGGTCCACTAGTCTTATATATAAAATTCTCGTGTCACAATGTTCGTTCCCGTAATCCTCCGAAACGGCTTGACCGATTCTGATGAAATTTTGTGAGCATATTGAGTAGGTCTGAGAATCGGCCAACATCTATTTTTCATACCCCTAAATGTACAGGGTCCACACGAATTTTTATTATTAAATTTATTTTTATTATTAATTTGTTTGATTATGAGTCAGCATTAAAAAATACATACACTTCAAATTTTCACCCATCTACGATCAACAGTTACTTTTGTATCGCGATTTTAATATTGGCAATAAAACGTTTGCTGGGTCAGCTAGTATATAAATAAAATGATAAAGGTTTTCACTTGTGAGCGCATTACGGAAAAACGAATGGACAAACTTCAATTAAGTCTTCTAAGTTTTATTCCTTAGAAACTTGGCCCATATCTAATAAAAAAAATATTGCAATATCTTCATTTAATATACAGTTAATAAAGTTGAAAGAAACAACGATTTTTATAAGCACTCCATCATGTGTCTATGTGTCAGTCATGTGTGTACGCGGACGAATTCGCGGGTATCAGCTAGTTTTTTTATGGAAAACAATGTTATAGCAAAGTTGTAGGTAATAAAAAATCTAAAACTTTAGTATTCTCAAATTTTTGGTTTCTTATTATTTTTTTTAACAAAAAAAAAACATTTTTAAATTTAAAATAGATTTGATTAATTCTTGTTATCCATATTTTTGATGCTACGAAATAACAGGTATGAATTCTCTATGAAATACCTTTTGATCGGCTAAAATTTTCCGTACGTCACTCAGGTATATAAGTTATCTTAAAATTGCAATAAGTAGGCATTAACGTACATTATTTAAGAAAAAATGGCGGATTAATCGGATAACATACAGATAACCAATAAAAACAGGTGAGTTAATATCAATAATGTAACATCGTGTTTTTCATAGACAGTACGCCATAACTTATGAGAACTCTACTTTTAAGTAAATTGTTATTTTTTTAAAACTTCTAAAAATTTAGTTCTATGATTATTTATCCAAAATTAGATAATATGTGGCAACACTGAAGGAGGATTATTAAATATATAAGTCATTAAATTAACATTAAATAAATAATAAACATAAAACTATTTTAATTTCTTAAGTCAAGCTCCACAGTTTATAATTATTTTGGAATAAAAATTACGTCTATGTTTAAAGAATTTAATATTCTAGTCACTAAAGCAGCCATATTTGAAAAAAAAAATCTAATAATTTTTAAACAAACAAAAACTACAAAATTAATCATATAACTGCGCTTTTTTTTTCTCATATAAATCCTCTTAAGTATACTTCTATTAATTAAATTAGTATTTATTATTTTTACCAACTAGAATAGGAGATAAAGTTTAACGTAAAGTGTTTTTACAGCAATTAGTTACAGATTAGTGATCTAAAAGTGTTTTCGAAAATTCTCCATTATTACATTGTTGTCTATTAGTACGTGAATATTGTAGTACAAAAAACTTTTAAGATTTTCACTCAAATAACTACTAAATTAGCTTATTATTCGCCGATGACTAAGTATAATTTAGCTTCGAGAACTTCGATAAGCAATAAAACGTGCAGTCGATGTAAATAATATAATATTGACAAACTTTTTACACAAATTATCTTGCCCCAAGTTAAGCATATATAGCCTGTGTTATGGGTTACAAGACAACGATATATTTAATACAATATACTTACTTAAACATACATAAATTCATATAAACATACATAAGTACATTTAAACATCCATGACTCGGAAACAAACAATCAAATTCATCATATAAATGCTTGCACCTACCGGGATTCGAACCCTAAACATCTAACAAATCTCAAATTCAAATATTTTTATTCAAAATAGAATATTAAATTACTTATTGAAAGTCAAAAACTACCAGCCATTCCAAAAGGTATGCCTGAGACCTGAGAAGAACGGGCGCAAGAAACTCAGCGCCCTTTTTTTTTTCATAAAAATGTTGCGATGTAATATCGTACAATAGAATTTATTATTTAATAGCCTGAGGGCGGTTGCTCCATTCCCAATCCGTGCTATCATTGAGAAAGTCATTTGTGTTATATTAACTTTATCACATAAACGTTTTTTAACAATTCTTTTGAATTTCGTAATACATTTGTTTTGAACATTTTCTGGGATCTTGTTGTAAAGCATATTCATCGTTACCGTCAGACCAGTCAGGATTAGCACTCCAGAGCTCATCAGAATCATAATATTTTAATAGTAAAATACTTTTGTTTCAATTTACACATTTATTAATTATAGGTAATTTATTTTCAAACAGCTAAAGTCAATGTCAAACAAATTTTGAAATGTCTTGTTTTTCCGTATCGCTCTGCTAAATATCATTATAGTATTTTATGTGCAATAAATGTATAGTGAGAGTCAAAAAACACGAGTGGCGTGAGTTGCGATGTTTGAACTTTTTCTACAGTGAAGCAGTAATGTGTAAGTATTATGGTGTTACGGTCTGAAGGGCGCTGTAGCTACTGTAATTACTGGGCAAACGAGACTTAAGGCGATACTAAATTCCAGCGACCTTGAGCGATATGAGTTCACGGCTGCCGGCCCGCCATCTGCGTAACAAAGCCAATATTTTCAAATTTCTTGCGTGGAAAATAGTTTATATGCTTACAATCCTCGTTATTCACTACTAATCTGAATAAATGAACCTACACAAAAAAGTACAAGCTATAGGTCTGGAGTGTTAACTATAACCAACAGCAAGCATTAGCAACCTACAAATAAGACTTAAGGATATGTGTAACAGGATTAAGTAGTGTTCATAGCTCCAAATGCTATACTTTCACTACAAAACTTGTCTAAAAGCACCATGTTTGCGTGTTTTCTGCTTACTCTTCGCCTAAACATCTTATATCTCAAGGAGACGAGCGCAATAGTAGCGCCGCTCAGAATTTTTGGGTTTTTCAAGAATCCTGAGCGGCGTCGCATTGTAATGGGCAGAGGGCGTATCAATTACCATCAGCTGAAAATAATAGGGAAGATTTTCTACTTACTCGAGGTCTCTCACTCTAAGTACTTCTTACAATACGTCTAGTGTGCAAGTTCACATGATTGTTTTTCAATATGATATAGAAAACACAAGTACGACCCGCCCAAAATGAATACCACTAAACATTCCGGAACTTATCATTAATCATTATTAGGTCAACACATGTTGTGTCGGATCCTATTTAAGTGATAAGTAATTGGAAACGCCCATTGATTAATCTTTCACCTGTACTGTTTACACCGCTTCTTGTTGTACCAAGAAATTAGATGCTTTTTGGGTCAGTAATGACACTTTATCAATGTCACTTATTAAGGGGCTTACCTGAAATTCCGACTAATTTGCCTTCGTTTTCTTTATGTTTATTGGTTGTTTGATGATATATCAATAGGTTTTTAATTGTATAACTACAAGAGTCGAAACATGATTATAAAAAATACAAGTACACATGTCAGAAGTGAAACCTGCATTGTGCATGAACCTCTAAAATGCGTAATATGAAGTCCTGATACAATTTGCTAGGATTACACATGATATCAACCGCTAAAATATACCTTAGTAAAAACTTCTTATATTCATTAGACAAATATTTTCAACTAAAAACTTAACTATATATTATATAATACTGCTAATGATCTTTTGTTAAATTGATATTATTGTTACTAATGATTTAGAAATGTATTTTATAAACTTTGCACGTCATAAATGTGGCAAACATGTACTTTATAATATTTATATAAGATCAATCTAACATGTTTATGCAAATAAAAACTTTGACTTTGACTTTTACTATGAAAGACACACAGCTACCTTATTTATGTTCACCTGGTGTTTATGTAGTAATAGGTCGTGCGCATCAAGTCACAATATATTCAGGTATACTCGCGCCATACTTAAGACAATCTCTTCTTTAACTATGATCGCCTGGTACCAAAACATTGTATAATGCTTGATTGGCCATTTTTTTTTTTATAAATTGTCATTTACACACTTAGATGTGCGGCGGTTATCGAAAACAAGGGGGAAGGCCTGGTAGTTATCCTGGATTTAGCAAAGACCTTTGATCGTGTATAGCACCAGGCACTTCTCTCAAAAGTTTCATTTGGGCTTCCCGAGAGTTTTTGCAAGTGGACCTCCAGGTTCCTCAGTGGGTGCAGCACACATGTCGTAGTCGACGGATATTGCTCGAACCCGAAGCTCGTAAGCGCTACCCCCCAAGGCTGTGTGCTATCTCCTACACTGTTTTTTCCGCATTTAAATAATATGTTGGACACCTCCAACATACATTGCTATGCAAACGACATCACTGGTGATGCCGTATACACGGGCCATGTAGGTCTCTCTCGGGAAATCGTCGACCAGTACCGGGAGAAACTTGTGTCTTCTATCGAGTCCTCTCTTGAGAAGGTCGTGGAATGGGGTATATTGAACCTTGTCCAATTGAATCCCCAGAAAACTCAAGTTTGCGCGTTAACCACAAAAAAACCCATTTGTCGTATTACCCCTCTTCGACAAGACTTTCCTTAAAGCCTCGCCTAGTATCGGTTTAAAGGGTCTCAAAATCTCGAGCGATTTCCAATTCTGCGGTCAACTGGAGGGCGAAGCCAAATTGGCTTCGAAGGAACTGGGCGTCATAAATAGAGCACGGCAATACTTCAAGCTGGCCCAAATTCTAGCGCTCTACAAAGCGCAGGTCCGGCCACACAGTATGTAGTATTGCTGTCTGCTAGTCTGGCGCACCCCAGTATCAGTTCGATCCATTTGACCGCGTGCAACGCAGAGCAGCTTGAATTGTCTGGGACCCAGTGCGCGTGTGCTCTCCGGCTGGATCACTTGGAGTTGCGTAGAGACGTCGCTTCATTGTGTGTCTTCTACCGCATTTATCACGGTGAGTGCTCCGGAGAGCTGTTTCACCTGATTTCTGCCGCCGAATTACACCTTCGCACGACACGCCACAAGTTAGGATATCATCCCCACCATCTGGATGTCTGGCGGTCCTCCACAGTGCGGTTTTCAAGGACCTTCCTTATTTCCTCGACGATATGACATGGGTATTTTCAAAAAAAGCGCGTTCATCTTTCTTAAAGGCCGGCAACGCTCCTGTGATTCCTCTCGTTTTGCAAGAGAATCTGGGCGTCGGTGATCACTTAACATCAGGTGACCCGTACGCTTGTGTGTCCTCCTTTTCATTAAAAACAATGTACAAATGTCCTCTCTTGAGAACATTGTATTTAGTACAATATCCCACTGCTCGATTCTCCAGGTACGTATTTTTTTAATAAAACTAATTTTAAATGAACGTTGAGGGAGTCGGCAGCGTATTAGCGATAGGTTGCTTATAAAATCTGTAATTAATTTTAGTATAGCTAATTTTGTGACATGAAATGCAACTATGTGGCTCTTTAATAAATTTTAGTCATTTTAAAGCAAATTATGGAAAGAATACTATCTACTACTACTACTCTTTGACTCCGTGTAGATATTGAGGACCGCGTCCGCATCCATGCGTGTGTCTATAGGCAACGCAGAAACGGATGATTTCATGCTATTTTGTGACCCATACGCTCGTTTGTCCTCCATTTCCGCCCTTTTTCCATAAAAAAAAGCATTGAAAAAATGTGACCGCCAGCTCTCAGTCTCAGTCAAATTTTATAGGCAACCTATCACCAATACATTGCACACTCCCGTTCATTCAAAATTAGTTTTTATCAAAAAATCACATGACTGCAGAATCGAGCAGCGGGATCATAGGCTATTAATATTTTGAGTTACGGAATGCCAAAAATGGCACAACACTCAATCATTCTAACATCAGATATAGTATCGCGGGTTGAAGTGTAAGGTGCGAGGGGAAGGGGGGGGGGAGGGGAGAGACCAATGACGAGGACAATCCATTAACCTTAGAGGTGATGTGATTTGAATATCAAGTTAAGTGCTTTCCTACTGTGGAACAATAACACTTAAACCTGCACTTATTTAACAATCGAGGACTTTTGAATCGCAACAATAAAACTATAATTTATCTTTTTTTTTTCGACATTAAGGGACGAGACTTGCAAGACGTTCTGCTGATGGTAATTGATACGCCTTGCCCTTTACAACGTAGTGCCGCTCAGGATTCTTGCAAAACTCAAAAATTCTGAACGGCGCTACAATTGCACTCATCACTTTGAGGCATAAATGATCAAGACAGCCCGATATTTATAAAAGGGCTTCTCACAAATTCAATTTCAAAATTCAAATATTTTTATAAAAATTTATATCCTATAAAATAACTTATTGAAAGTCAAAAACTACCACCGATTCCAAAAGGTATGCCTTAGACCTGTGAACAACGGGCGCAACAAACTCAGCGGGCTTCTTTTTTTATCTAATAGCATGGTTTAAATACAATGTAAACTCGTACATTAAAAATTAATTTAATAGCCCGATGGTGGTCGCTCCATTCTCAATCAGTGGTACGAGTATCATTATGAAAGTCACTTATTTTATGGTCACACAAACGTTTTTGAATCATCATCAGGCAGAAGACGTCCACTGCTGAAAAAAAGAAAAAATACCGATCGAATTGAGAACCTCCGCCTTTTTGAAGTCGGTTGAAATACTAAGGAGTGCCAAGCATGGCTGACTGTTTATGACTTGTCAAGTTAATTGGTTACAGTACTAACAGACTCACTTTCCTTTTATTATCTTGCCGTATCTCCGTTAGAGATGGTGCTCTCTCTTACACGCTGTATTTATATCTAAAGGCATAAAAGGCATTTATTTTCTCAAATTTCATTCCTTTAGAATTCTTTTTTATGTCATTTCTAATATACTAGATACTACTACCGCTTCGGAAACAAATGGCGCTATGAGAGAGAAGAAGCGGCGCAAGAAACAATCCCAGCATTATTTTTTTGCGCTCTTTTCAATAAAAATATTCAATATTGTACAGTCATTTCTATCGCTATAAAATAATCATAATCTAGTCACAGGCTGTCCTATCACTTAGATATTCAGCTGTGGAGTAATAGGATTTACGACAGAGCCATTTTTTTAAAAAAACATTTTCATTTATTTATAGATAATGCCTGAACAGTGCCTGGGACTTTATTTTAAAAATGTATACATTTACCCTTAAAGCTATTATGTATGTTATGAAGCCTATTAGAATTAGTTACAAGCAATCCCTTCTTTGTAGTGTTATAATAACGATAATTAGCATTAAGAGCAAATCTGTGATTGTCACACATATAACTCGCTCAAAAAAATTTGATATCTACACGTGCCTCATGCCGAATTGTTTTTCTTCCACAGTCTGTCCATTTCTTTCAATTTATCTCTTAATAAAATCATTTACAGTTACAGTCACATTCCTATAAACATCCTATGCATTGTCAATAAAAGTAAGTTTGTGAAGATGTAGGCTGTAATCTCTGGATCTACTGAACTGATTTTGAAAATTCTGTTACCAATAGAAAGGTACATTATTTGTGAGTGTCATAGACTATTTTATGTAACCCCGAAAAAGTTATGACTTTTCATGGTAGTCAGATATATAAAGTAATTTAAAAGACTATTATAAACCAACTTCATCCTAGATTAGCTAGCGTAAGAAAATAAAATGTTGCCGTGACTTCCTACATGACCTGTAGTAAGTTTCATTTTAAAGAAATATGAAGCACGTCGTTTGTCAATTACTTGAATTGACAAAAACATAATTTTCTCCATACAAAAAATAATCCAATGTTTTTTGTCTCTTAAATTAATGCATAACTCAGAAAAACTACATCAGTAAAAGGTAATAATTTCAGCAGTCTACTAAAAATAAATCTGTTCGATTCCGTGACCTTCAAATTGACCTCACCCGAAGTCCACGATTTCGTGATATGGAACCAGTGTGCGGCGAACCTAATTTAACTCGGACAGCGACCAGTCTCAGCCGCGTACGGCGTGGCAATCAATAGTTTTGTTTTCCCAAGATTGCTTAGCGGCCGTGTAAGACGCGTGTATGTGTGCGTGCGACGATTCGGACGCTCTGGTACGAAATTACAATACTGTTCTAATACTGTACTGTGTCACTGTTCTCAAGCGCTCTAAAAGGTTATTACTTTAAAAATCATTATTCCTGCGTATAAAGCATCAATTTATCGTAGGTACCTCAATCAATGAAGAATTCCATGAAAGTTTGAGGAGTGGACATCGTATAGTTTACGACTTCTATAAAAGTCAACGTTTAATAGCAAATGCTGGGACATTGCCGCTTAATGCATCTTCATAAAAATATTAATACTGTGACCGTATGTTCTCAACCCATTCGTATTCAATGTCATATAATCTTGATCCACGGCACAGTTTGAATAATAATGATTATCTTGACCAGTAAACATCTGTCAGATTTCGATTGACCAACTGATTTAAACTTTTTTATACAGGATGTAATCGTTAACGGCCAATATTCAGTCTATCTCCGGTTGTGGCCTACTTGAGATAAAAATCGTAACTATTGTTGACTTTTCTGTCCCAATCCAACTTATCGACGGTAACTCACCTTGTCCGTACACGCTGTCTGTCAATGGGAAGACGTATAGCTTATCAGCGATAGAAGTTTGTATGGAAATTGCAATTCACGCGTCCCAATATAAGGCGAAATGAATGGCTTATCGGGTATTGGGACAGCTTCAGATTATTTACAGCTAAATACTGACAGTAGAAGGTAGTAATGTATCTCTATCTGTATATTGGGAACGGTCGTAAGTGTGTCCAGGCGACCATTATTACAAATATCAAAAAACTTTAAACTAATATCGAAAAGTATCAAATAACTAAAAATTTAATTTGATACACCATTACCTTTAATATTCATAAAATACTATTATTTGTGTGTGGTACATATTGATAGCTTTGAAGTCGGTGCCAAGCCAAATGTAATAGTAAGTACCTACACTCGTCACGCGTGACTTTGAGCGGGATAGCTTCTTTATAGGTTAGTTATTTGATACTTTTCAGTTTTTGGAGTCGGGTCTTTTAAACGTAGTTTTTTTATTTTTTTGTGACAGTTATTAATTATAATATATAATCAACCTGAATGAACTCCTAAAAAAGCCGTACACAAAAAACAATTATGCTTATCATCGAGGTAAGCAAAAATTTTCATAAAATATACTTTGCTACTGGAAACGCTGGCAGCTATTTCGGTCAACGGATCAGCCTATCTATTCAATGCGGAAATGCTGCCAGTATTCTTGGTACACTTCCTGGTAATAGTATGTATAATGCAATCATTTATTTATTTATTTTATTTATTTATTTAAGGAAAACCAACAGCTAGTACAATTTCTGTAGAAACTTAAATAGTAACAGACAGCCAATTACAGGTTTTCACTAATAAAAGTAATATAAAATAAGTGCGTGAACACTAGTTTTCGGCTCAAATTACAACGACAGTAAAGATACTTTTAAAAAAGATAACAAAAAACAATACATAATTAAAAAAGTTTAGGGTTATGCACTGCTTTGCCTTGGAAATGCTTGTAGCAAATATGTCAATATCTAAACATCATTCACTGTTCCACACGCTCGCACCATATATGATTTTTGCCTATAGTTGCTACTAACAGCAGGAACACCAAGTGGAGGGCTATATCTAAGAGTTTTTTGAGGTACATTAAAATTAACTTTATGCAGCAGATCTGGGATCAGCAATCGACATGATTGCTTATAATTTTTAACATAAATAAAAAGTCAGTTATATTTCGCCGTTCTTTAAGTGGTAAGAAGTGAAACTTTTTACACAAATCAACATAGTTGTTAGAATCGCCTCATCACCTCTGAACACTTTCTAGACGTCAACTAGTCAACATACGTACTATATGTAGGATTCCAAATTTGTGAAGCATATTCCAGATTACATCTAACAAAAGTACAATATAGTATCTTAATAGTCTTAATATTATTAAAATTCTTTGAAATTCGCTTAATAAAACCTAATGCCTTTGAAGCCTTGTTAACTATCTTATCAATGTGATCATTGAATAGCAACTTAGAGTCATGGTAAACGCCGAGATCCCTCGTACCATTGCATCTAGAGAGCACCTGACCTCTTAATGTGTAATTTGTTTGTAGGATGTTAATCTTATGGGTATATGTGAATACTGAACATTTTGAAGTATTAAGTTCTAGTTTATTAATAAGACAATACTCCTCTAGGCGGTTGAGATCCTCCTGAAGGGCAATCATGTCAAGGATTGATGTTATTGAAGAGAATATTTTCATATCATCAGCGAAGGAAAGTAAATTGGAAGACTTAAAACAGGAATCTATATTACCTACATAGATAATAAAAAGAAGTGGACCAAGTAGTGATCCCTGGGGAACACAACTAGGAACGGGAACCCAACTAGAAATGTAGTTATTTAGTACAACAGCTAGTGAACGATTATCTATGTATGACGAGAACCACCGTAACAAGTCGCCCCGTATTCCCGACTGAGATAGCTTACATATTAATGTATTGTGGTCGATTTTATCAAACGCCTTACTATAGCCGGTGTAGATTACATCGACTTGCATACCATTATCCATAGCATCTGTAATAAAATTGTTGAGAAGTAAAAGATTAGAAACAGTACATCTACCTTTCAGAAATCCATGTTGGAAGGGACTAAAGGTGTTTTTTAAGTTAGCATGCAATTGCTTATATATGACCCTCTTAAAGACTTTAGCAATGATGCAAAGTTTTGAAATATGTCTATAATTCGTAATTTCAGACCGAGACCCTTTCATATGTACTGGTGTAATAAATGCCGATTTCCATAACTTAGGGACAGAGCCAGTAGAAAGTGATTTACTGAAAAGCATGGAGATAGGAAGAACAATAGTGGAAGAACATTTTCTAAGAAATGATGACGAAATGTTATCAGGGCCTGGAGATTTAGTTATATCTAGCCTATCAAGTATTAACTTTATTTCATGCACATTAATATCAATATTTTGAATATCAGAATTAATATTTAAATCTATTGTTAATATTTTGAAAATCACCTTTATGTATATATCACCTTTATTTTTAGGGTGGTAAGTATCAATGGGTGTAAGAGGATCGGTGCACTCAGATACATAGATTAATTGGTTCGAAAAAACTAGATCTAATAGTCTGTTCTGTTTGTTAAGTATGCCATTAAACTGATGCAGGCATAATGCGCTCATTTCGTCCGTGAGCGAATACTTATCCGAAGAACTCATGCAAGTACTATAAAAACTGCTAGTATCTGTAGGTTGTCAAACAATACCGCTTAGATTAAAATCACCAATAACCAAAAAAGCATCGGAAGGGTTGACTGATGACGCATAATTTAATTTTGTGAGGAAGTTTGCCAATTGATTACTAAATGACAAGCCGTTATTCTGCTCGCACAAATAAATAACACAGAGATACAAATCAATCCACTTACGTGTATTTGCTTGTTTGATGCGTACACTTATCCAAAGGTCTTCTGATGTTGAGTTAAATTCCGGCAGCAACTTAACTTGCAAATGTTTACGTGTAGCTATTAAAACACCACCGCCCTTTGTTTGACTCGTTAAACTATAATCGCGGTCACGGCGCCAAACTAGGTACCGATCATCCAGGAACTCGGAGTCAGATATGCTGTCTTCTAACCACGTCAAAGTAAATATAATTACGTCATAAGAAGTCATACAGACTTTACGATAAACTTCATTAGTTTTTATTCTTAGACCACGGACGTTCTGATAATAAATACTTAAATTATATATATTATAAGACATTATCAATACTATTACTTAAAAACATAATACGAATCATTTTAATAATAATTTTAAAGGTATGCGGTGTTGTTTTACTAATGCATTTCTTAAATAAATACGTAATTTTAAGAAATTGCGGGTAGATTCTAAATACTGTGTCTAAGTAAGAACAGTGGAGGCATTCGATGAAGATGGCAATAATAGGAAAAACTTATAAGGGTAAGCGCGACAAACATATTGTACGTTTTAGTTATGGAAATGACCAAAGTAACTAAGTTGTAATAGTGGTTGGTTATAAGCCAGTTAGGGGTGCAAAACAATTTATAACTTATCAATACTGAAATATTATACACAAACGATTCCAATAAATTATTAATGATAGAGGTTGCGCTTAGGTAATGGGGATGTCCACATTTTAAGCAATCTTGTTTAAATCATTTTCTTGGCGTATAACAAACACTCTCGATGTGTCATCATGGCGCACATGAATTTTACTATGTTTAACCGACACAAATTTATAATTCTTCTCATGGGCAGCGTTTTTGGCAGATGTTAGAAGCTTCTTAAGATCCAAACTGAGGTGGTCATTAATAAATATTTTATTTATTGATCCTGTGAAACCAATATCCGTGGTCGTCACCTTTTCCGCCCTAGCCGCTGCGATGAAGTCTTCTTTTACATATCTGTTTAAAAAGCTGACGATTATCAGCTTTTCCTTTGAATTTTGCATAGGAAGCCTAGATATATAGTTGATTTGAGCCCTTGGCACAACATGATTCATCTTCGTGCTGACTTTGTCTAGCATTGTGAATAAATTTTCATCTTTTTTGATAGGAATACCCTTGATTTCCACATTATTAAGACGCGAACTTTGTTCCATCGTAGATAGTGCAAGCTTCGTCTTAGACAACTCACTCTGAAGGCAGATTACCGTATCCTGTAATTTTTCAACACTACCGATCCTGGATTCTGACGCTCGTTATTCTACCACTCAGGTCGTCTTAATAGGGCGTACAGCTGATGGTAATTAATACGTCCTGCCCATCACAATTTAGTGCCACTCAGGATTCTTGAAAAACCCAAAAATTCTGAGCGGCACTACAATTGTGCTCTTGATCTTTTTCATTTTCATTTCGTGTCTCATTTGCCTATTAATTACACTAGATACGGCGCCCTTCAGACCGAAACAATAATGTTTACACATTACTGCTTCACGGTAGAAATAGGCGCCGTTGTGTTATCCATATTCTAGCCCGCATCCTGTGCAAAGAAGCCTTCCACTCACTCCGCTTACCATGACTTCTCTCGAAATTGTCAAAATAATGCCGCGTTTTGTTTACAGCATACAGTATACCCATCGTCATCCAAAACAGAAACAACATGTCCGCAGAAGACCACAGTAAAAGACTCTAGATCATGGGGAACTCCAGACTCCACTCCATCACGACCTCCGTAAGTGTAACACAAAACACGTAACACATAGTAAACCGTACAAAACTTCTGTCTGTGTTACGTACATCGCGTTCCCTAATTAAGTTCAACGAAAGTTTGGGATGATGAAGAAACTTAATTTAATGCAATTCTTAAACAAAACATTACTAGCTGTTTCCTGATTTAGTCTGCATCTACCAGTAAAATATTGATTGGTGATCAAATGCTGCCACATATATAATACAAAACAATCATACTATAGTATAGAGATATATCTCTAATCGTTAAGTCAGCGTTCTTAAGAATCGTTTTAGTTCGACCGTTTTTTCTCTGACTTTGCAAATACTAAACTACCACGAAAAATCCTTTTATATAATGAAACACACAAATAATGTCACTTTCTTTTGGTAACAGAATTTTCCAAATCTGGCTGTGTGGCAATGAGCTTCTTGCCGCTTTGTCTTAAGCTCTGCTATTTTGGGAAAAAGAGAACACACCAGCGCACATGTATCTTAATTGTAGTTATGACTGCCTACAGTGACTCTTTTGCGGCGTCAAAGATATCACAGAACCGTTGTCGACCTTTTACTTGGTCAAACTTTTTCGAAGTTAGTTTCAGTTTTCATATTGAGGGGCAATGTTGGATCTTGACGTTCAAACATCACATTCGATCAAATATAATCTTTTACATTCATAATTCGTAGTGTTATACACCAAAGAAAGAATTTCGCTCTTTTGGTGATCAAATTTGTAACGTTATTTCATAAAACGTACCATTTTAACTATGTCGTCTACTAAAATTGCTCTAGTTAATATGCAAGTATTTTAAGAATTGTTTCATTCAATAACTAGAGTAGACAATGATCACTTTTTGTTTTTTATATGGATTTATAATATTTCAAATACATATTATTATCATAAAGTAATAGAAATTTTTGCTACAGCTTGACGAAAACGACTTCTAACATAGAAACACAGACTTACAAAAGAGAAGACGAAGATGTCTCAGATAGAAAAGGGTAATAAATTTAAAATATGTATAATAAATTAGCAAAATGATAATATATATGATTTGTTTAACTTTCAAATGAAGTCAATCAATACAGAAACAGATCCAAATTTGCTTTCAGAACAATTTTTACAATAGAAAACAGAGTCAGTCTATTTGAAAGATTTCCCGGACCGAAAAATGAAAATACGTTGCCTTCGACGGAGTTACAAAGTTTTGAGAAATTTACAAGAAGTTCGCTCAGAAGGTACAATATATTATTATTAATAAATTATTTTAATTAAATTATTAAAATTGAGCAGAAATTCAACAATAGCAAAATAAAAGTGTTTGTGATCAGGATCGTTCAAAAATAAATTGGCATTGAATTGGCTGCAATTTTTTTTTAAATGTAAATGGGGTAAAGAACCATTTTCACGAAAAATTTATTTAAATTAAATTGCAATCAAACAAATTATAATACATTAAATTACAAAAAACTTATATTGGTCTAGTTGATGTCTTGAGTTGATGCACATTTTTGTTTACGGAATTTTGAATTATTGCTCGCAAAACGTCTGGCTGATCTGAAAAAAATGATGATTCTTCGTTAGAGTTTTCGTTCAAGTTTTGCAAAATCTGAGGTTTATTGTTGCAAACTAGACATTTCAAAAAGCCCCAAAGTATTTTGTCATGTAATGGTATGTCACCGAGTCCCAAACACTTTTGTAACACCAGAGGAATCACAAGAGCTTTGCTGATCTTATAAAACGTTAAATAAACATAAATAAATTTGGTAAACTAAAATATATTGGTACGTGGTGGGCGATGATTGAACCAGAGGCTCCGTGGTAAAAGTTGACCTGTTACGAAGGCCAAAGTTTAAGCCCGTTAAAATAAATATTACATGAGTTTGAAAGTAGCTCTTTATTACCCAGGAAAAGTAAGCCCGATGACCTGTCAATAGAAGAAATACTTTCAATACAAAGCCCAGTTCCCGAAATTCCTGTGGAAAAGGAACGTAAGCATTTGAAACTGCCCACGTTGTGCGACCCACACATACCAATTGATCCTCAAGGTTAGTTAACTTTTATTACTTGATTTACTGGTAAAACCACAAGTAATCGATAAACAACAAATAAAAACTACTAGTGCGGTTATGATGTACGAGGGATCGCCCAGGGGTTACTATTTGGTCCTAAAGGTTAGTGCTTTTTTGAAGGTACTCCTGTCACAATGACGTGTAAAACATTAGGAAATCTTATTGCACAGTTATATATATAAGAAAGTTCTTTGCCGCAAATGACACTCTAGATACCCCACACAACTAGATAGTAAAAAAGTTTCATAATTATTGTTACTTTATTTGATGTTCGCAGGAAAATTTAAAGGTATGTCTTTATTGGGTCCCGTTACTGTTGAAATCAAGGAAAACCTTTAAATACCTAATATCGATATCGAGGTATTTCTTATCATGAAATGAAACACACCGCTATACCACACCAATTTACTATATAGATTGCTGGGCTTTTGTGTTTTTATTATACCAAAAAGCAGAGTTGCCAGATGCAGTTCCCGAGGAAGAACCATTATTACCTGGTTGTTCTGCTAGCGATATGGCACGTGGCATGTGTTCGAAACGGAGCATTTTCATATTATTATTTGAACATGACTCTCAAATGGCAAGTATGAATCGATTTGCAGCCCGAGGCTACGCGCCTCATCCACACTTGCGATATTATTCCCAAGAACATATATATTGTGGTTCAGAACTTTATCATCAGCAATCTGCTTTTCAGTTCCTAAAGCCATGTATTTGGTTTTAGATGGATTAAGAACTAAAGCACTATCCATGTTAGCCCAGTTTGATTTGGTAGGTAAATTTTAAGTAACAGTGTTATAATAATAAGAATTGCGCTTTTTTATATATTTCTTTCACAATATTTGTATAATGATTAATGACATAATAAAATCAAAATGTTATGTCTTTGTAAGTTATTATAAAACTTGGAAGATTATCTTCTGTACTTCGACGTAAGGAACTACTGAATAAACATGATTCAGTAGTAAAACCTATTATGCGTTTAATTGAAAGCTCCGCTGGGCTTCAATTAACGGAATGAAACAAATAACCCTTAAGTGAAGAGGCTCTGTAAATGCTTCCAGGTTACACAACTACTTACGGTTATTGAAAACTTCATAGAAAAGTAGTTTTATAGATTTCTTATTTGTATTAGGATCTCCCTTCAGATTAGCAAAAGAAAATTATCTTTTATCATAAGTATCGCTTATTACTATTTGTCAATCGGAGTTAGTAATAGGTAAAAATTTGTATCTTTAAATGAATGGTTACCTCAATATAACCATATAGTGTCTACTTTCTAGATTGTTAAATAAGTCCCACAACCAGCTCGGTGAAGACAAAATATACATAATTTTTTTTTCTAGAAAGTAGATACTGGCCATCCAAACGACTTATTTTGTTAATAATTAAGACAATTTAATGACTAAAGAAAATTCTCCAGGGCAATAAATTTTAATCAAATAATAAAATAATCGTAGCAAGGCTTTTGATGCCAAAGTAAATTGTCCACCCATTGGAACAGAAAAGCTAGAATATGCAGAAGGTATTGCAAAATTCTATCAAAGTCTCTAGTGTCAAAGTAGTCTCTAATGTAAAATGTTAATATTAATTGGAATTGGTTAAGCGTTCGTTAGTGCAGATGGTTTAATTTTAATAAGTCTGTTACTCCAGTTAGTAAAATTTTCATAAGTGGTCTGTTCGAATATCTTTTAGCCATCATAAAATACCAGACACTAAGCAGGAGTACAAATTCAAGAAATATTTTAAAGATTCTTTGATAAAGAATCTGACTTACTATAGTATAATAGATTATATAGAGGATAATGATGCATATTTCTCGTCTGTAAAATTGTATTATATTATATTAAGTTAGCAAAGTTGTTATATGACTTAAAATATGCGCCTGGAGCTTACTTATCAGTTCTTCTCCCCATGTCAAAACCTCTTTACAATCTGATGTAACTTCATGACGTTTACCAAGTGATGGTGCAATATGTTATGTTATTGTCATTCCCTATGGTAAATAAATATAATTTTCTTTCTATTTCATTTGTAGCCACAAATGCATCTAAAATGAAACAAGGAATCTAATCTGTATGCTATAATGGCGACCTTAACACACGGGTAAACTAAACCTTAATCATAAAAATTTTAAGTTACTTAATGAAAATTTGAAGTTTTCTCACAAAGAAATTATAGATTTTGAAAACAAAATTTAATCACCCTTACGTAGGCGCTATTCATCTACGAGTTCTGACGGCTACAGCCTGGTGTGGCACAAGTACGTGTCAGTGCCTACGTTAGCTCGCGGCTACTAAATTACTTACAGGATGTTCCAAAATGATATTATGGGAAACTGATTTATTTAGGTGATTTTTTTTAACAATTTTTTATGTTTTTAAAGTGATAACCCTCACTTCTGGGTTGATTACACAAATAAAATTTGAAAACAAAATTTTGTGAACGATGCGGGACTCGAACCCACGACCTCTCGCCTTCCGTGCGAGTGCTCTTCCAACTGAGCTAACCGTTCGAGTGACTTATCGTCATAAAATCTTGTATGATTTGTTCAACTCTCAGGTTGTGGCTTCATCTACAGGATCTCCTTTACAGTCTTTACATCGTTCATAAAATTTTGTGTTCAAATTTTATTTGTGTATTATTTTTTATTTTGATTTTTTTTTATGATTAAGGTTAAGTGTAAGTATAACCCATGTGTTTATTTAATGTCACCACTGGAACGCGACACTGTATTAATAAATTAGTTATTATACTTCCAGGTCGCGTTTATATAACTTGGCTGTTTCTAGTAACCTTCTGTTATGGTTACAATGCTTGGTGTGTGGTTCTACGGGCGACCTTCCCCTATCAAACTCCAGAAAATCTTCCATTATGGATGACCTTGGATTATTTCTGTGACCTGGTTTACCTCTTTGATGTCGCCTTTGTAAAGCCAAGATTAATGTTTTTAAATGAAGGCTTTTGGGTAACTGATCAAGTAGAGACAAGGAAAAATTATAAGAAGACGAAACAATACAAGGTAGCTATTTTCATAAATAAAAAAATACAATTCTTCAGAACACTGTAAAAATATGGAAATTTCCATGTGAAAATTCCCTACAGCATTCTCATAATGTTATCTCTAATAGTAATTTTCTTTCAGTTCGATGTAATATCTCTCCTTCCCCTTGATGTTCTATACTTGTATTTCGGCCCGAAACTGGTAATTTTACGATTACCAAGACTGCTCAAATTACAAACTTTCTGGGAGTTCCACCAAACTATGGACCGGGTCCTTTCTTCTCCATATGTGGTAAGTAATTTTGATCTGTGCTAAGTAAATAGTATTTTATAATAATATTTACATTATTAACAAATATTCTTTTTTATGGTAAAATTGGCACTGCATTCATCATCAGCCGGACACTACTGGAGAAAGGTCTCCCCCAAAGATCTCCACGATGAACGAACCTGCCCTCATCCAATCTGTGACTGCATTACCTGAGTAGTTTTATTTCCTCTAAATAAAAAAGAAATCAGCTGTAAGTCTTGTTTCGGGTAACCTGATGGCATCTAATCTCTCTTGCTTCCAGAGGAATGACAAGAGCATTTTTATTGTGTAGTAGAAAAAATAGATGAAGAAGCCACAACCTGAGAGTTGAACAAAGCATAAAAGATTTTATGACCATACGTCACTCGAACGGTAAGCTCAGTAGGGAGAGCACTCGCACGGTGCGAGAGGCCATGGGTTCGAGTCATAAAATTTTGTTTTCAAATTTTAGTTTAAAAATAACAAAGTTTAGTTTAAAGATAACCTAAACACTGTAGGTAAAGGAGTTTAGTTCGATTATTTTTTACAGAATCATTTTTTTTCCATTTTCTTAGGTGAGAATAGGGAAGACTTTATTCTACATCTTCTATTTGATCCATCTCAATGCTTGTGCATATTATGCGGTCAGCAAATACATCGGCCTGGGTTCAAACTCGTGGGTTTATGACAACGAGGGTAATGCATATATCCGTTGCTTCTATTTTGCTACCAAAACTGCAACTTCTATTGGTAAGTTATTTTGCCATCAAAAACTTTTTCGTTGCATCTCAATATAATCTTGATAATGTTCTATCTGTTCATAAGCACAAATTTGCTAGAATCCGCGACAATCATAATATTAATACGAGGAGCAAACATTCACAGGCTACTAATCGATTAAGTCAAGTTAGTAAGTCTTTTATTGGGTGATGTATATGCTTTGACAAGTTGATCCCAGAAAATGTACAAAACAAATGTGTTACAAAAGAATAATTAGAAAACGTTTGTGTGGTAAAGGTTTATTGTAACATATAGTAAAAAAATAAAGTTACAATAACACGCGTTTTAATCCTTCAAAAGTATTTTATTTTAAATTGGAACACTCGCAATTTACAAAGTAAATAGTATTTATGTATTTTTTTTAATGTCACACTCACGCTATTTCGCAACAGAAAGTCGCGAAAATTACAGAAACTTTTTCCTATATACTAAATATAAACAAAAAAAAACTATAAATACTGTTTTTTTTTTCTTTAGGTAAAAATCCCAAGCCGGTATACTCTTGGGAGTATTTATACATGACTGTCGCTTGGTTGATGGGTGTGTTCGTATTTGCTCTGCTCATTGGTCAGATACGTGACATTATAGCAACAGCAACACGTCAGGAGGTAAGCAATCTTTTTGAAGTTATACTTCTTTAGGCGCGTTATGAAAAAATGATGAGAGTGAAATTTTAAGATGCTTGCGCATCACTGTAACACAAAAGCAACAGGGTGAAGTTCCTAAAATTTTCTGACATTGCGATATTCGTTATTTTTATTTTTTGGTTTTTTCCTCCATTATTAGGATAGGCAAAGGGTTCAAGGCAATACAGCCGTATTCATCATTTAATAATTAATTGTCAAAGCCATCGTTGCAAGATTTTTACAATATTGTTCTTACTTCTTACGTTCTTAAATTTTTACATGTTATTTATTCACAATATTAAAAATACTATGACTACATACAATTAAAACTATCATTACGTGGAAGCGTACCAAAAATACTGGCAGCATTTCCGCGTTGGATAGCTAGGCTGATTAGTTGACCGAGATAGCTGCTAGCGCTTGGGTTTCCAGTAGCCTTATTGAGGTGCGGAGATAGTATTTGAACATTCTCCACGCCTTTGGGCCCCACGAGCCATGTGTCTCGACACCAAACGGCACAAAGATGACTCACTGAGACCGACATATTTGCGACGCTTGCTGTCTTCGGCAGTCGAAGCAGCAGCCCCAGCACCAACTGACGTAACTTGGACATAAGAAGGAGCCAGAGTGTCGACGCAAGTAGCGTCCCACACCAGCGCCCTTCCCCGTGCCCCAGCCACCAGCGTCATTCCATCAGGACATTTGCCATCGCGGCGGGTAATACCATTTGGCTCTAAAACAGCTGGTATATTAAAAGCGGCAAATGCCTTGCAGATGACTTCATTAATGCTGGCGTGACAACTGATACGGCCTGCCGATTTTAAGCAGGATAAAAAAATTGTTTTGAATATGAGTTGTAGTTTTGTAGTTTTAAACTATGGCTGTAGTAGATCCATTGATGAACTTTTTGTACAGACGGAATACCGACAGAAGGTGGATGGATGTGTCAGATACCTTCGCAGTCTCAACATGCCGATGTCTCTACAGCGTCGTGTCACTTGCTGGTTCTCTTACACCTGGAGTCAGCAGCGATGTTTCGGTTCGTAAACGAGTTTCAAATAATCTATACATATAAATAAAATTGGTGTGTTTGTTTGTAATATTGAAATAACCGTTTTTTACTACATGTATATGAATATATATATGGTACATACACTTTTATTGTCTGTTTGTTTGTTCCGGCTAATCTCTGAAATGTCTGGACCGATTTTGACGGGACTTTTATTGGCAGATAGCTGATGTTATAAGGAGTAACTTAGGCTACGTTTATTTTAGAAATAATTTATATAAAACCACGTTTGCCGGGTCAGCTAGTTTAATTTAAAAATAAAAAAGGAGAATGATGCTAAATATATTAAAAGATAACCTTTTATTGATTATATTAAATATATTTAATTCTTAGTTACAATTTTTGAATATAAACATTAGAATTTTGTGTATGTACATTATTAGTACCATTATTTAATCATATAAAAGTAACAATTGGTTAGAGCGAGAGAGGAGGCCTGCCTACCGCTGTCGTATGTGTGAGAGAAAGGGAAGCCAGACAGACTGGCGCCGTAACGCATTACGTTACGAAGCGGTTTACCCTCCCATAAGAAGTTATCATTTCAATAAATTTTTGGTTTTCATTGTTGCCTTTAATAATAATATTTTGTAGTTGAGTGTTTTGTTTACGCACTAAATGGTATGTTACGCAATTTGTGAATAAAAAAAATGACTTGTGGCCATAAAAAGTTTAGCTGTACTATTGTTTCAAATTTAACTTTAAATTATAACTGTTTACAGATGAAGGAAAGATCCTTAACTCTCTCCCTTACAATATGAAACGGGACGTGGCACTCGAAGTCCATATGTCAACGTTAAGTAAGGTAAGCATGTAGATAAGTTGCTCTTTAAAACAGAGGTGAAAACTTCTATGCACTGTTGTAACAGCGTGATAAATGCACGTCTCAATGTCATAAAAATTTAAACTGAGTGATCACTTAACACCAGATGACCCGTACGCTCGTTTAACTTGTCCATAAATTTTTTCGTTCTCTTCGGAACAATCTCCGTGATAAATTCACTAGAAGACACAACGAAGCGACGTCTCTACGCAACGCCAAGTGATCCAGCCGTTCACAGAGCACTGGGTCTCTGATAATTCGACTTTCCCTTGATAATGTTTAACACAGATGTTCTCTTGATCGCAATTCAGGTGCAACTATTCCGCGATTGTTCAGCGTCCCTGCTGCGAGACCTGGTGCTCCAGCTGCGACCCGTATCCTTCCTGCCTGGCGACGTGGTGGTGCGGCGCGGAGACGTCGGCCACCAGATGTACATCATCAAGACCGGCGAGTGTGTCGTAAGTATCTGCTGGAACATCCAACTGTCACGGCTATAATCTTCGAGTAAACTGAATTAAAATTAAGTAAACGCGCGACACGCCACAAGTTAGGATATCATCCCCACCATCTGGATGTGTGGTGGTCCTCCACTGTGCGGTTTTCAAGGAGCTTCCTTCCTCGTTCTACAAAGCTGTGGAATGAGCTTCCTTGTGCGATGTTTCCGGGACGATACGACATGGGTGACCTTCAAAAAAGCGCGTACACCTTCCTTAATTAAAGGCCGGCAACGCTCTTGTGATTCCTCTGGTGTTGCAAGAGATTGTGGGCGGCGTTGATCACTAAACACCAGGTGACCCGTACGCTCGTTTGTCCTCCTATGCCATAAAAAAACTGATTATAATTATTGAATTACTTAATACTAGCTGTACCCGCCCGCTTCGCTGTGCGAATTTTAAAAGGAAGGAACGCTGGAATTCGAAAAATACGTAGCCATAAACCATCTAGGATAAATTTCGCATCGAATGGTGGTAGTTTTACGTGAATATGATCAATGGTTAAGGCATGAAAGAGTCCCAAACAAAGTCCCTTTTCAATATATATATAGATAGCTTACATTGAATTGTACTGAATCAAAACGCTCTATTAATAATTTCATGCATCTATTGTTTATTTTATAGTTTATAATAATAAAAGTTGAACACTTAATTTGTAAAAGGCATATATTCTCTCAAAATTGATTCCTTTCGATTTCTTTTTGATGTCATTTCTAATATCCTAGATACTATTACCGCTTCGGAAACAAATGGCACTCTGAGAGAGAAGAAGCGGCGCAAGAAACTCTCCCATTATTTATCTTATGAAGCCTACTACAATTAGTTACAAGCAATCCCTTATTTCTAGTGTTATAATAATGAAAATCCACTATTAAGAGCAAAAAAAGCTTCAGTATTTAAAAATATATTACAAAGCTTATAATAAGAATGTGTATGATTCAATTAGAGTAGACAAAAGATTGGTATTAAAATCAATAAATATTTAATAAAAATATAGATATAATAATAAGAATTTGGTAACATTCAGAATATATATTGAAGTAGGCGTTACTTTGCGGAAATCCATAATTCAAATGATTTGAGTTTTCTTTAGTGTTAATTCCGCCAATATTTGTGTTTAAACAATTCGACACGTGTTTCGCCTCTACACGAGGCATTCTCAGGGCGTGTTGTCTCGCCAAAATCTGGCACGAGACTTCAGTCTCGGTATAACGTTCAGAATAACCTATATACTAATCTAAAATAATTCAGGCTGTGAAATTATTTACCTTGTTAATGTTCTATACAAGATTTGTTCAGTTAAAATCTTAAAATGAGAAAAGTAAATTTTTTTTTTTATTGATTTTTATATTATGAGTATGTTGTATTCTTAAATAATATATACGTAGATAGAGCCTCTTGCTGCTAGACAACCGATGAAAACAGGCCAGGTTTATAACTTTAGTGTGCGTCACAAGCTACGTTAGTAATACAAATCGACTTTGTGTTATTGTGTGTGCATTGCTCAAAATAGAGTTTAACTGTCAAACCGAACGAAATTTTCACAGCTGTAACAGTCTATCGTAGTATCTACTATATTAGAAATTACATCAAAAAGAATTCTAAAGAAATCAATTTTGAGAAAATAAATGCCTTTTATGCCTTTTATCTAGATGTATAAATGATATAAGGTTGTATTTATAGGTAATGGACCCCGAGGAAAAGGAGGTTTTAGTCAGCTTGAGAGAAGGCTCCGTGTTTGGGGAGATCAGTTTACTGGGCATCGATGGTCTTCGAAGACGTACCGCTACGGTCAGGTCAGATGATAGTTAACTTATTGTTTAGCTTAACCCCCTTATTCATAATGGCCCGCTAACTTTAAACAGCCGCTTAGGAGTGTTTTTTCTCATTCTGACTTAGGTCAATAGAAGAAGACAGAGTGAGAATTAGCAATGCTTTATGTTAGCAGACTATTATGAATAGGGGGTAAGAGTTTTTCACGTGTTACCAATTTGATGTCGCTCATACTTGGTTCTGCTAATCAGATTTTAATGGTCTATTAAGTGTATGATACATTGTCGTACTACATAATATACTCTCATACCAAGCACATAGGTGGTGGTGCGAAATGTGCAAAAGAGGGATGTACGTCTTTCTCTCACATTTTGCACCTTTCGATGGCGATGTATTTTATTTTAGCAATAGAAATGTAATTATTTAGCAGAATTATTTAAATCATGGCGTTGTATTCAAAACGCGCGTAATTGATACGCCCTGCACATTACAATGCAGTGCCACTTAGAATTTTTGTAAAATACATATTGCTCGTCTCATTTGCCCAGTAATTTCACCAGCTACGGCGCCCTTCAGACCGAAACACAATAATGCTTACACATAACTGCATCACCGCAGAAAAAGCCGCCGTCGTACCCATAATCTAGCCGGCATCCTGTGCAAAGGAGTCTCCCTGGTAAAAAATCTCCTAACTATTACCACTCTCATTACGTAGAAACATAGCTGACGTCTCATTATTGATGAAGAATCATTCTCTAACTTTGCTATAATAAAAGGTCCCGAGGATATTCCACACTCTTCGCACTTTCACGAAACGATATGGACACAGCATTGAGCTATCATAAAGAAGCAGCGAAAATACTTCGTCGTAGAGCAGATCAGATCATAAGAGAGAACGCTGCAAGACAGACGAAACAAAAGATGGACGACGAAGATAAGATAGAGACCGTTAAAAGGCGGAGAAGCGGCAGTAGCGTTGACAGCAACCTGACAGTTGACAGAAGGAAAAGATCTGCAAGCTCGCAATCTAAGAGAAAATTGTCTATGGTTTCCGAGGACAGAGTAAGTTATCGTAGCCTTACATATAAGCATAGATATTTTATACGTCTAGATCTTACATCATTTATACGTCTAGACAGAAAGTGACAGCTGTGAAAACGCCAAAAAAATTGAGGTTGACTGTAAACCTCTATTTGCATGATTTATAATAAACTGGTCCAGCTATGTAAATTTAAAGAACTCTCCATATTCAAGGCTAAAGAGCTTCTATCAAAATATTTAATACAACTATCCTATATGGAAACTGAAAATCTTCTTAAGGTACAATCCTAAAAATACATACATACACATATACACAATACACACACTTTCACCTACATATACACACAATTAATACTTGTATAGTTATTACTTTCAGTTTATTTCTTTATATGATTTAGTTAAATTTTAGTAATCACCTTGTTGTCACTAGCCGCTTGTATATCTTTATTTTCTGTTAATTCTACTATTTCCCCCACGAGACAGGCAACGCCTAGTGTGGGGGTCAGTATAAAATGTAAATTTGTACATGAAAAGTCGGAAATAAATGATTTTGTATTTTTTTTTTTGTATTTTGAGTAATGAAACAGCAATGCTTAGTCGTGCACTCGCGATACGTCAGTCACATTGTTTTAGTGTGCGTGCCTTGCCCATAATAGACGATAACACTTGTGTTGTAATTTTTTTCGACGTGTTCAAAGCTGTCATACTAGATCTCTCTGTAGTTTTTATCAAAGTACGAGAAATTCTGAAGTAAAAGAAGCGTGGTCTATTTTTAATTATCATGGTATGACCAGCATAAAATATTTGACAATTTCATGATATTTTAGACTTTAAACTGATATTAGAGTTTTATTATTATTAGAAAGCATTCATTGAATTAATAAACACTAATTCTTCAATAATATTTCAATAATTCTGTACCGGAAGATGCAGTGTTGGTAGGCAAACAAGATGGACCGACGATCTGGTCAAGATCGCTGGAATACGTTGGATGAGGGAGCACAGGACCGATCGTCGTGGAGATCTTTGGAGGAGGCCTTTGTCCATCAGTGGACATCTTCCGGCTGATGATGATGAAGAATACTTCACTAATCCAAAATATTTACAGCCCCACCATTTGCGGATCTCTACCGAACACCAGCAGACAACTTCCAGAGAGAGAGTGTGGACTCCTGTGCCTACAATAGTTCTTCCTGAAGATTCCTAAAAATATCTACACGACTAATATAAAATAAATAACATCAAAATGTATTTTTGTACCATAGATGGTGGCTGCAAGAAAATATAGAAAATTAAATAAAATAACTTGAAATATAAGAATTTCAAACTAAGTACGGCTTTTATAGTTTTCTTATGGGGAGTTTGAGAATAAAATATAAGAGCATTAACACCCTCGAGTACAAATGATATCTATGTTGTTGTCATATCATATCTATATTATAAATGTTTTATGTGCGTTTGTATGTAAGTACACACACATACATATATTAATAGATTTTGAATATCGTAATACTTTTATTATTAACTTTTTCGCCCCACAAAAGACTTACTCGACTTAGTCGAGTAGCAGGCAATATAAGTTTATATCTGTTCCTGGTGTTAACATTATAGTTATGACAGTTTCTAGCAAATTCACTTATGTGCCTATGAACATACATTACATTATCAAGAATATATTGAGAAGCAACAGTCAAGATGTTAATTTCTTTGAATGTTGCTCTTGCTTTAGGACCAAGGTTATAAATAGCGCGTATAGACCTCTTCTGCAGCACAAATATTGTATTTATATCGGCAGCGCTGCCCCATGGGACATAATACTATGGAAATAACTAAAGTAAACTAGTCGCGTATCTATGATAGTTAATTGTCTAATCTTATTAACCGCGTATGCTGCAGAACTAAGTCTGCTTGCCAATCCTTCAATATGGGGGCCCCATTGATAGTTTTCAACTCATATTGTACTCTTTATCCCGGTAAATCTACCCTCAATACGGGACCCACGCAGCAGAAGACGCTATCAGATACTAATGTTATATAGAAATATATTTACATATGTCAAAACTTAAACACAAAATACGAAATATTATTAAACTTTATGTTGCAATGAAATAAGACAGCCAATATAAAATACCGAATTTTCGATTCCTATCATTAACAAATGAAAAATTAATCTTTTTGCCACATTGGATTCCATTTTTATGTTTTAAATGTCGCAGGTATATTGTCAAAGCCGTGAAGTATAACTTTACTTGTGATATTATAATTAAACGGTAGATTGTCAATCGACTTCATTTCTTACAATTTAACGGCCTGGTAACGTAGTATTTAAATTCTCTTTGGGCCTAGTTTTAGCAACATTGTAATGTATATGGGTGTACTTTACACAGACAGTGTAATCTAATGGGTATACTATAAGTGATATTGTTATAAATTTAGGTATTTAGCAAATGAAGTTATCAGTGTGAGACGTCGAGCCTTCTGATTGGTAAAAAAATACAGTTACAAAAGCACGCGATTTAATGCTTTAAAAGTATTTCATTTAAATAATTGTGGTATTTTTTTGTGAAATTAAAGTTACCTTTGTAGTGCTATAATGTTCTTTATGAATGATAACTAGTTACAAGTAAATAGCTAAGTATGTAGATTTAGCAAATTGAAATATCATAAAAATATCATATTTTGGATGTAACTTGATAATGTAACATAACAATCTCTTTATTTTTATAAATTGTGATGATAAAGTAATAAATAAACATTATTATCCTTTTGTTTTATAGTTATTTCAGTTATCCCTATAACAAATAAGTCATTATGAAGTCCACCAATCATAATAATTTTTTATAACTTATTTGACGAAGATTAAGTTGTTTATTGTACGTCCATTTTTTAATGCTGACTCATAATCAAACAAATATAAAATAAAATGTCAAAATTTAAAAAAATAAATTTTTTACCCTTAACATTTAGGGGGATGAAAAATAGATGTTGTCCGATTCTCAGACCTACCCAATATGCACTCAAAATTTCTTGAGAATCGGTGAAGGAGTTTAACAACAAACACCGCGACATGAGAATTTTATATATAAGATAAATCAATATTATTTCAAAACATCCTTAAAATAAAATAAAAATAAGGGTTGCACTCCGGGAGTGCCGGCAGAAGTGCATTTTGAATATTTTGGAATGGTTAGGGAATAACACACGAATTAAAATTATAAAAATAAAAATTATTAGTCATTACATCAAATGTCATGAAATAAACACAGAATCGAGGGTGAAGTTCCGCCGGTTGACACGAAGTTGTAAAACATTTTTTATTTCGTAATATTTCGCTGCGTTTGTTTACCAGTCCTCCCTAATCGGCCAATCCCGGCTAATACATTAATTATTAGCGTTATGTCAACTTTGCGTGTTCAGACGTCGAATAATCGAGTCTGATCATTAACGTTTGTTCATGCTAATATAAACCTTGTTACAAATTAAATAGATGCTAGTTTCAAAAAACAGCAGTATAAGAAAGTTAAATGTCAAATGGTTGTGTTTACGTTACAAATTAGAATGGCGGAGTTGTAGTTGAAATGATGCTCTATAATTATTTCAAATACATTCATCAAGTTTCTGTAGATATTGATATTAACATGAATGGTTGGGGAATGAAAATAAACTCTTATTTTGGCTAGAGTAAATATATTTCAAAGAGTCTTTTCGATACCCGAAATAAAAGATTAATAAAATCGAAAACCTTCTACAGGTTCCAAGCTTGTGGGAGATTTACTTACAGTCAACGCAAAAGTTTTAGGTGTGTGGCAACATAACTTCCATGCGAAAGAACCAATTTAGATGCGTTTAAATGCTGGTGTGATACGAAACTACCATATGACCGAAGCTTTCGATTGTGTTGGCTTGAAATTCGTATAAATAAATGTTATTTATATGGAAGACCATATAAAGAACACGTATCTACTCTAGTATTAAAATACTAGACTACTTAACATATTAACGGAAATAAATCTTTGACTTTTGACTTTTTTACAATATAACTACATTCCTTGGCGAGCAATGCAGAATAATATCGTGCTGGTAATAATTACACCGCTAACAAAGCAAAACGATGAATAGTTTTCTTCAAGAATTTAACGGATAATTCCATAACTTTCACCACGAACCATTGACAATTTTTTTACTCTTAATACGAATTATATGTTACAATAATATTATCTCGTTTTATAGAGTGGGAGGCTCCTTTGAACAGGATGCCGGCTAGATTATGGCTACCACAACGACGCCTATTTCTGCCGTGAAATAGTAATGTCTAAGTATTACTGTGTTTCGGTCTGAAGGGCCTCGTAGCTAGTGAAATTACTGGGCAAATGAGACTTAACATCTTATGTCTCAAGGTGACGAGCGCAGTTGTAGTGCCGCTCTGAATTTTTGGGGTTTTTCAAGAATGCTGAGCGGTTATGCATTGTAATGGGCAGGGCGTATCAATTACCATCAGCTGAACGTCCTGCTAGTCTCGTCCCTTATTTTCATAAAAAAAAATGGAGTACCTATAGAAGATCAAGAAGAAAGCCTCCTGGTCTCCTCTCCTGGGAGGGGACTCTGAAGAAAAAACATTTCAGTATTATGTAGTTTTAATAATATTCACATTGAACAAAATCTGTGTCATAAAAACCCCGTACATAATAGTATATATTTAATGATATGATATTTAAATAACCTTAACGAATCAACCAAGTAAATAGCAAACTAATAATCGTATGTTTTATTCTATGATATATATATATATTAAGATATATATATATATCTTAATTTTATAAGATAACTAGCTGACCCAGCAAACGTTGTATTGCCGATATTAAAATCGCGATACAAAAGTAACTGTTGATCGTAGATGGGTGAAAATTGGAAATTGTATGTATTTTGTAATGCTGACTCATAATCAAACAAATTTAAAAAAAAATGTCAAAAAAATTAAAAAAAAGAATCGTGTGGACCCGTAACATTTAGGGGGATGAAAAATAGATGTAGTCCGATTCTCAGATCTACCCAATATGCACACAAAACTTCATGAGAATCGGTCAAGCCGTTTCGAAGGAGTTCAAAGTTTAACACCATGACACGAGAATTTTATATATTAGATTAATTTCAAGAAACCTTAAAATACAACTTACCTCTCGCATGGTATTTTTTATATATATTTACGTCAAGGCAAGTCTCTTCCCAAAATAACTCCAATTATACCAGTTTTAATATATATATAAATCTAGTGTCCTGATGTTTGTTTCCAGTGAAATTTTAAACTAATGAACAGATTTTAATGGGGATTACTTCGACTACTTTTAATAATTATTTTTATTCGCAATATTTGTTTTGAATGGACATATTTTCTATGAGACAATTTATTGACGCACGATTTGACAGTTCTGCTGTGAAACAATCTCATTATAACAGCAGGGAGCATATTTTACGACATAATTCTTGGTGTTATGAAATATTATTAACAAATTCGTAAAAAAACAGTATTTTATTTAAAATGTACAGAACAAAGTCTGTCGGGTCAGCTAGTTATTTAATATAATTCTAGTATTTATTGAACTTAATACTGGACGAAGTTAAGACGCTGAACATGTAAACAACAGTCTTATTTAGCGATAAGGTTTAGTCGTGTAAGTGACGCGAGACCTTTCGGAACGGATAAGTTCAGGCGATGAAAAGACTTTTTAGTAGATTATTCCATTTAAACAAAGAAGTATACGATAGAATTTATAATTTATTTTCTGTGTGCTGATTCAGTAGTGTTTAAGAGATTGGGTAAGTTTCAAATAACTTTCCTTTTTTTACATTTGATCAAAACTTTAATTTAAACTGAATAATTGTTAGTTAATTAAATTAATTATGTGTAGTTGTTTTTTGTTTAACTATTTCACTGTTCTTTTTTCTTTCTTTCTTTTTGTTTCAGGTTACGAATAGTTTTAGGTTGTCATCATTACCTATAATCATTTATTCCTTACCAAATGGCCCGACGGAAGACCAGCGCTGGTTTTGCAAACCAGTAAAAATGCTGAGTTTTACTTTGCCACGTATAGAAAATAATATTCCATAATTTTGTAAACGTTAAATTTTCTAAGTTTAAATTTTAATTCTTTTGTAATTAATAATTTGTACTATGCTTAAACGTCACAAATAAAAAATTTATTTTTTTTTTTTTTCGGGGTGTTCATTTATATTAAGAGTACCTTGGAATTTAGGACCAGATCATAAAATGGTCATTAGGCCCCTTGTTAGGTTCATTAAAAGTTACTTTTAATGCTTATAAATTTATTTTTCAGTAGTTATTATTCCTCCGGAGCACACAATCTGATCTTATTCTTCTTCTTCGGATTTTCTCTCTCAGAATATTCTAAAACCTTTCTAGTTCTTATTATAACTTTTTTAAATGTTCTGTTAACATTCCATAAAAGTAGTTCCGTGATCGAGATTTTTCTGTCAAAGTCACTCCTTCAGAAAAGTAAGGCAATTTCTGGTGGAAGGCGTCTCAATTTTCTATGGGTTTGTTGATTTTCTTCAAGCGGCCATGGAAAAAAATACTGTGAAGTATTGCAGCCTCGGTACATCCATACTTATACTTTATTCATCCTCAATGTTTCTCGTTTGTAAAACGGACCAGTTAATGTTTGTTTCGTTGTTTTTCTAGACATAATAAAACAACTTTAAAAAGCCTTTTACCCTTATACCCATACTAAATTACATAATAAAATTAAACTAAATTTTTAAAATTAAAAAACTTATAATTATTGTTAGTAAACTTAACTTAACTTAACTTATAATATTATAATTAAAGAAGCGAAAAGTTTTATGTTATTAAGTTTTTTATCTATTTCTTAATAATTAATGCTTTAATTAGGTGTATGGGCCCCTCTTTGGGTGACGGCCTCCTCCATTGTCTTTCACACTATACGGTCTTTGCCCAATATTAGCCAGTCTTTTCCAGCGTATTCAATCACATCATCAGCCCACCTCTTACATGGTCTACCAGCTTTTCTAATGCCCACCGGCCCTTTCCATTTCATTGTTTGTAGCGTCCAGTCTTTTCATCTTTTCAAGACATACCTTGACTAATTTTTTCAACATTTTTAGCTATATACATCGACTTAGTTCGCTGCTGCTGTAGCACGGCCCGAGTGAGGATCATCTTTAATATAATAATATAATCTTATATATATAAAAGAGAATGTATGTTTCTATGTTCCCTAATAACTCCTAAACTATTCGGCAGATATCAATGAAATCTTTTGTAATATATTCGTTGAAGCTCAAGGAAGGTTTACATATATAATTTATATGGCAAAACAACCTTTGCCAGGTTTTCTAGTAAAATACAATATTGACACACTCTTACACAAATTATCTTGCCCCAAACTAGGCACAGCCTGTACTATGGGTACAATACAACGATATATTTAATACAGTATACTTACGTAAACATACATAAAAACATATAAACATCCATGACTCGGAAACAAACATTCATATTCATCATATAAATGGTTGCACCTACCGCGATTCAAACCCGGCACCTCTAGCTCAGTAGGTCACTAATCTGGGCTATATGGGTCGCCAATAATGAATTTCCTTTCTGTATGCCATGTAAAATTTCGGTGTACCAATGTGTGGAACAACGACGCATAGGTGCACAAAACATGATGTAACGAGGGTATAAATGTAATAACTTAATAAGGAGTAGCGAGTGTTTGACATCATTGTAACAGCATTGAGTTAAATAATCTTTAAAATTCTATTTTAAGAATTCATTTGCAGATTTCTTTTTTAAACATTAAAATTTCATCATGACATCGCAATATGAAACAATCAGTTTGGAAATATAAAACGGATGTCGTAAAAGCATTTACCAAAGAAATATCTAATTTCATTATGTTTGTGGTCGTAAGTCACGGAATGGTCGCGTGCTTCAGCTGAAGGCAATTTATCGCCCAATGAAAAATATTCTGTCAAATGAAAGTTAGTAGATAGTCCCATAGATGAAGTATTGGCGGTACTTACGATTCGAGATCAAGAATACTGGCAGCATTTCCACGTTGGATAGCTAGGCTGATCCGTAGACCGAAATAACTGCCAGCGCTTGGGATGCCAGTAGGCCTGCCTACTGGCAAGCGCGAGAAGATAGTACCATGTACATTCTTCGCGCCTCAGGGCCCCACTGCCCAATTGTTTCGACACCAAACGGTATAAAGATGTAAGACTCATTGAGACCGACATATTTGCGACGCTTGCCGTCTTCGGGAGTCGAAGCAGCAGCCCCAGCATCATCTGACGTAACTTGGATATGAGAAGGAGCCAGAGTGTCGACGCAAGTCACGTCCCAGACCGGCGCCCTTCCCCGTGCCTAAGCTACCAGAGTCATTCCGTAAGGATGCTTGCCATCGCGGCGGGTTATACCATATGGCTCTATATTAGCTGGTATATTAAGACTAAGTATATCTATCAAGAATACTGGTAGCGTTTCCGCGTTCGACAACTAGGCTCATCCATTGGCCGAAATAATTGCTATCGATTGGGTTTCGTGTAATGACGGGTGGGTCGGTCATAGAGTCGCGTTGATTGAACTTCATTGATTAATCTGATATAATCTGACTTATATACTCATATCTGGTGGTATGAAGAGATATCTTGAAAGTCTGATCAGAAGGATAAGGTCGGTCGTAATTATTTTATAAATTTACTAACCAATCTTAAATATCTACGAGTTTATATAACATTTACGATTCCTGATTGACCCTAGACGAACGTTAATAAGCTATTAAGACAAGGCAATTATCCGGAATAGGGTTGAATCAGTAGATAATGTCAATGTAAGCTAATTTCATTATAAAGTTAAGCTAGAATTCCGCGCAAATACATCAGAAGCCACAGAACACAGCAGGCCCGATCTTCGTGGAGATCATTGGGGGAGGCCTTTGTGTAGCATTGGATGTCTTCCGACTGATGATTATGATGATGATATGATACCCAAGTAATTGGAAATATAATCTGCTTGAACGTATAGATTGCCACGTAAAACAACATTTGCATGCGCGGCCTCAGAAAGAAAGAATGAAAGAAGAAAACGACGACATGTCTCGTCTGGCAAATTCATCGTCGCAGAAGCTAAGCTCAGAATATACAATAGAATATTATGGAGACTTTATTAAACAAATGAATCAACAATTAAATTTTTTATAACGCAACCCAAAGCTGTTAGAAGTTGCTTTTGTTGCGAAGAGTCGACAAGAAAATCATAGTAAGAAACAAGTATTAAGTTCTCATTTAGAGATAAAAAAAATATTTATACAATGCAATTTTTGAAAAGCAAGAACAACCCGACAAGGTAAAAATGGGGTGAAAGGTGAAAATCGAGTATATCATCAAAATCAATATGAAAATATCTGCTTTCTGGATAAAAATAATTAAAAAAATGTTTATACGTATAATAACAGAACTAGTGTTAAACTTAAAATCAACATACTTGTGGGCAAAAACCAAAAGTAAACAATTTAAAATATATTGAACTATGTACGTTACTATATTAGTATTACCTTATTGATCCATTTACTGTTTTAACCAAGCGTTTGGCTGATTTGAATAATTATGCAAAACATGGTAGAGATCGAACATCGGATTAAATTCTAGCGATTGTTATCCGTATATATATTTAACTGCTGAAATTCGGGTAGTCAAACTAACTATATGGCTAAAGTTAGGACTTAGATTAGACTATTTATCTTTATATCAGACTTTGCTCAGATTTTACTCACGTTTCTGAGTTCATGCTTAGCGCAATCTTTGATTTGGTATTTATAGTCATTTCGCTTGAAATATTATTCTGAGATTATGCTGAACTTTAGTTCGGAGTTTCCCTGCGAAATCGAATCAGAAATGAGGAGATCCGTAGGAGAACCAAAGTTACCGATATTGTCCAAATGATTGCGAAACTGAAGTGGCAGAGGGCAGGGCACATAGTTCCACGGACAGATGGCCGTTGGGGCAGTAAAGTCCTCGAATGGCGACCACGTACCGGAAGACGCAGTGTTGGTTGGCTCCCCACAAGATGGACCGACGATCTGCTCAAGATCGCCGGAATACGTTTGATGAGGGCAGCGCAGGACCGATCGTCGTGTTTTTCGTCTTTGTCCAGCAGTGCAAAGTCTAAGGCTGAGGTCTATAGAGCGTAGATACTAATGGTTATGATAATTCACAGAAGCTTACTTTATTGAAGTTACTAATTTATGGTGATGCCCCATTTTTAGTTTCCGACAAACGCAGGCCAAAAATAAAATTGTCTTATTTGGACGATAGATCATTAACAGAAATATATTTATCTATGTATTAAATAAAGCTCTCAACTGTTTTCTAGAAATGAATATAAGCGTTACAAGATCTGTTTTGATTAAGTTTTTAGCTTTGTTATAAACGTCTTTTAATATGTTGTGTCAATTGTTATTATTAATTAAAAGTAAGTATTAAATTAATTCGTTGAGAACCTTCTCCTTTTGTTAAGTTGGTTGAAACAATTTCACCCAATATTAACGTAATGTCACTCTGTCAGAAACATCAATACCAATGCCGTATTCTGCATTATGTAAAAACTTTCAAGATTTTCATAAGTTGCAGTTTTCTTTGAACTAATTGCATGATGTCTACACGAAGGCCGAACTAAAAGAATTTGGTTAACTTGTTTTTGAGTCTGAGTGGCGCACGTGAATTAAAGTTACGTGCCGGCTTAAAGTTAAACTTTTTTTATATTAGGGCTCTGTAGATACAAAGATAAAAAGAAAGAAAAACGGAACCCATATAGGATTACTTTGTTATCCGTCCGTCTGCCTGTCAAGACCTTTTATAAACGCGTAGAGATATCGAGTTGAAGTTAAATCAACATATTCAAGTCCACAGTCTCTTGATGCTGTTAAAAACACAAACTTTTAAGTTAACGCAAAAGAGACACGGCCTTATATGCCACAAAAAATGTATTTACGTTTTGACACTCTCAAGGGAATCATATTTTATAGGGTATTTTCTGTTGATCTGAAACTATGAAAGGAGACGGGGATTTCTGGGCCAAAATGAAATAAGTTGAGATATGGTTTAAAAAAACGTCATATTTTTCTATTTCAAAATATAGAAAATTACCCTAATTCACAATCTAGAAAACGAGTAATCTTAAAATTAAATTTCATTATCTTAAAATTCACGATTATAATGGGATATCGATTACTATAATCGATTAATGTGAATGAGTTGCAAAAGCCACAAAACCACTTGCACCAGATGATTGATTCTATAAAAATACCTAAAAAAAATACATTATAATTAACATAACATAAGGTCTTTAGTTAAAAAAAATTAAATATCAACTTAATATTATAAAGAAATAGATCGAAGATAAAGTCGATTCTGAATCTCGTTCTGTATTTATAATCTGTGCTGACAGTGACAGCCACAGAATTGTCTAGAATGTCAATTGTCAATCACTCGTTTCGTAGTATCGTTTGTGGCTTGTGCGTACTTACGCGATTCGTCATTTGAGTGTTTCCCGTTGTTTTATTGATATTTTCCTTCTTTCTATTTGACTTCTGATATTGCTAAACTTGTACGATCATTATCGTACAACAAAAAACAATCGGACTTCAAAAATCAGTTGTTTTAATATAGATTGTTGCCCATATATTGCATAACCTCAATTTTACAAAACCTCCTATAACTCAGCTTTCAGTTTGGCAAAAATCCTTAAATTCTCAGTGATGCTTTTTTAATTTATAAGCTATTTATTGAGACCAATTTCATCCTTTTACATCTTGGCCCAATAATGTATGAAAGGGTCTCCTTTGGCAAGTAATATCGTTTTATAGTACAATTAGGTGTAGGGAAAAATCATAAATGTATAAAAAATATATAATTTTTTTAATGAACCCTCGGTGCGAGAGGCCAACACGCACTTGTCCGATTTATTTTTAACCGACTTCCAAAAAGGAGGAAGTTCTCAAACCAATGTTCTTGTATGTTTGTTGCATCAGAACTCGACTAGGTGAACCGATTTTTATGATTCTTTTTTTGTTTGAATGCTTCCCGTGTTTCAATTTCATATTTCTGACAATGGCATCCATGAGAAAACCAAATAAATATTAAATTTGCAATAAATATGTGCGCGATAAATGGATTAATATTTCAATATCACGTCCTCCCACCGCTCAAATTTGATTCCTTTAGAATTCTGTTTGATGTATAACTACTTATATATGTTGCACACCGACTTCAAAAATAACAATTATTGTTCGTACATTATAATATTTTTGCAATAATTTGATTGATTTTAAGGTAGTAGATTATTAAGTTGTAGAAGAATACGCAAATATTTTTTTACTTTTTAGGAACATATTATATTGTTTTTTTTTTTGAAGTCGGTTGGTAAATATTTTATTTTTGGAATGAAACTTCTTTAGAATCGTTGTGATTTCAAACCGGATGCAACGAAAAAAACGGCAACGGTAAGAGACACAAATACAAAAATGTGTAGGATGAAGCCGGCAAAGAATGAACTGTGACATCGTTGTGATTTGAAAGTCGATGAAACGAAAAAGCGACAATAAAAAGAGCAGCACATCAATTCATAATATAACATGGGAGATAATGAGATAGGAAGCATAATACAATGTTTTGGTACCAGGCGATCATAGTTAAAGAAGAGATTGTCTTAAGTATGGCGCGAGTATACCTGAATATATTCTGACTCCAAGCGCACGACGTATTACTACATAGACACCAGGAGAACATATGATTATATATATTAGTGGTGGTAGGAATGTCTTTCATAGCGGTTGAAATCATGTGTCATCCTAGCAACACGTACCAGGAATTCATATCCAGTTTAGAGGTTCATGCACCATGCAGGTTTTACTTCTGACATGTGTACTTTGTACGCACGCAATGTTTTTTTATTTTTAGTGAATCCGAAGTACACTTACTAATTTACCTGAATATGTTTGTATTGTAGACAGGGCCGTTTAAATGAAAGAAACGAAGTCAGGTTCAGTTGTAAATGTTGATTCAAAAGAGTGACAATGAGTTTCTTGCCACTTCTTCTCATTAAAGCTCAACCTTTTGCGAAGTGGCGGTAATTGGAAAAAAGGAAAGAAAACTTGACATTCATAATTGTAATTTCCTTAACTTACATGAATAAAGTGATAAAATAACTTAATAATAAGTGAAAAAATAACTAAACTTACATGATTAGATTTGTTTTCAACGATCTGGTCAAATTTTTATTTTGAATGTTTATGGCGTATTTTGATCTTGATTTTCATTTAAATTATTTTTATTAATAGTACTCTGATCACACTGGTCTTTTTCGGTACAAAGAATTCTAATTCATGTGTGAATAAATAACATCTTTGTATCCCTCAATTTTTTGCTAATTTCTGTTTTAAATAAAATGTACGTCGTTTTCACACACACATTCATTGATGTTGCACTTTTTTGTGAAGATAAGGGAGGAGACGAGCAGGACGTTCAGCTGATGTTCATTGATACGCCCTGCCCATTACAATGCAGTGCCGCTCAGGATTATTAAAAAACCCAAACATTCTGAGCGGCCCTACAACTGCGTTCGATACCTTGACACATAAGCTGTTGTCAAGTCTCATTTTCCCAGTAATTTCACTAGCTGCGGCGCCCTTCAGACCAAAACACAATAATGCTTACACAGTACTGCTTCACGGCAGAAATAGGCGCCGTAGTGGTACCCATTATCTAGTCGGCATCAGGTGCAAAGCAGCCTCCCACTGTTACTAGTATCAATGACTAAAACGGTGGATCCGATGCATATAAAATATCATCTTGTTCCCCATTATCCAGTTCTTGCAACTGCGCTTCTATGTACCACTAGCACTGATACCCGCGACTTCGTCCGCATACATGCAACGGTGCCATGTATGCGGACGTATCCTACGTTCGCTCTTTCTCACTCTATCTTAATCGGTCTCAATCTCCCTCTCCCTCCTCTTGAATAAAACGTCCCACATTTTCGTGACACTTTATTGGCACATAGAGACACTGAATTTAAAAAATGATGCCAAATTCGTTCTCTGCATCCTCGAGAACCTCGTATTCGATATCCATATCTATTGTTGAAATGAGCGAGGCGAGGCGAGGCGGCCATCTTGGATTTCAAAAATGATCCCAAATTCGTTCTCTCCACCCTCGAGAACCTCGGATTCGATACCCATATATTTGAAATCAAATATTTGCGCGGCGGCCGTTTTGGATTTCAAAATTGATCCCAAATTCGTTCTCTGCACTCTCGAGAACCTCGGATAGTAATGTTGAAATCATAATTTTTTCGCGGCGGCCATCTTGGATTAAAAAAAAAGAATTTGTAATCTGACCGCATTATAGATGATACACGTTATGTAATTTTTTTTTATCTAATCTTAACTTTTATTTGTAATGTTTCTTACGGCCATTCCCAATATTCAGTATATCTCCGGTTGTGGCCTACTTGAGATAAAAAATCGTAACCATCGTTGACTTTTCTGTCCCAATCCAACTTATCGACGGTAACTCACCTTATCCGTACAGGCTGTCTGACAATGGGAGGACGTATAGCTTACCAGCGATAGAAGTTTGTATGGAAATTTCAATTCACGCGTTCCAATATAATAGGCGATAAGAATGACTTATCGGGTATATTGGGACAGCTTTAGATTATTGACAGCTAATTACTGAGAGTAGAAGGTAGTAATATATCACTATCTGTAGATGATAGTATATTGGGAACGGCCGTTAGTTCGTAGTTTTTATTTGTCATGGTGTTGTTGCCAGATACAATGACCTGCTGCTTGAACCTCGTAAATTCGTCTGAATTCGTATGAATTGTCATATGTAATGAACTGTTATTGATTGTATTATTTGTATTGCGAATTTTAGGTAATATTAAGTCAAAAAATATAGGTATCGAATAAGTAATAATATAATAATAAAACCTATTTATATCCAGTTAAATTACATTCTTACAGTTATATTACATTTATATCTATGATTACATCTATTTTAATAAATATTACTTAATGTTACCATTATTTACATAGATAAGAAAAAAAAATATATAATTTTTATTTGTATTAATGACTATTGTTATGTACTGTCATCATCATTATTGATTGGAACCCCTTCTTGGGTATAGGCCTCCTCCAGCTTGTTCCATGCCTCTCTGTCCATTGCTATCTTTTTCCATAAGTATCCTGCTGTCGCTTGAATGTTTTCTATCCACGTTTTCCTAGGACATCCTATTCTCCTTTTTCCTATTGGCCCTTCCCACATAGTTGCCTCTTAGGTCCATCTATTGTCTTTACATCTTGCTATATGTCCAGTCCACTTCCACTTCTGTTGAGAGCGTTATGTAAGGCATCTACAATCTTTGTTTTTCGTAGTATCCCTTCACTTTTTACTTTATGTATTCTTTTCATTTTTAGTTCTATCCTTTCTATTGCTTTCTGGCATAAAACAAGTTTAGTTTTAATTTTTGTATTAGACGTCCACGTTTGGCATCCGTATGTGAGAGTAATCGGATAAGTAATCACCAACAAATCATACACTAAAACCTGCGAAACACGCTGCATCTTATGGTCATATTAATTGGTTCAGTTTTTTCGCAGTATAACCGAACAAAACAAAAAATGGCTCTGCATTTATATTAATATCGATTTTGAAATATATACATATTATATCATATTTATTTATACAGATAAGTAGGTTGTCATGTTAAATTTTAATAGGTTAGTAACAATCAAACAATATTAATAAAAAATCGTTAGCGAATCTACGAACAAATCTTCGATCGATCTTTTTGCGAATATGCGATAGTTGTCTGATGCATAGTCTTTCTTACAGAACGGCAGATTTTTTAATGGAAGAAGAGGACAAATGAGCGTACGGGTGGTGATCTTGATGATGATATTAAGTGATCATCGCCGCCCACATTCTCCTTGCAACACCAGAGGAATCACAAGAGCACTGCCGGACCGAAAAGTGTACGCGCTTTTTAGAAGGAAGCTATGTCGTATCGTCCTGGATACAGGGAAGCTCATTCCACAGCTTGGTTGTACGTAGAAGTAAGTTCCTTGAAAACCGCACTGTGGAAGAACGCCACACACCCAGATGGTGGGCTGTAATTTGTATTTTGTGGCGTGTTGTGCGAAGGTGAAATTCAGCGGCAGGAATCAGGTAGAACATCTATTCGGAACACTCCCCGTGATAAATGCGATAGAATACACACAACGCAAAAGTGACGTCTCAACGCCAAATGATCCGGCCGTTCACAGAGCACTGGGTCCCCGACAATTCGAGCTGATTGAAATAAAATGCGTCTCTATCCCCATCTTTTCCACTTGTGTCGCCTATTAATCGCGAAGATGATCTACTTATACATTTTTACTTACTTTGACAAGAGTTAATATTATGATGGTTACTATTCAATTTGTTTATTCGGCTTTATTAATTATTAATTAATGAACATAATTGAACATAATAATTTTTTGTCGTGTACATTTAAGCCATTTTATTTAGCTACAATATAATAAGTTTTTTTTTATGGAATGGGAGGGCAAACGAGCGTACGGGTCACCTGGTGTTAAGTGATCACCGCCGCCCAAACTCTCCTGCAACACCAGAGGAATCACAGGAGCGTTGCCGGCCTTAAAGTATAATGTATTTGTAACAATGTATTTTCGTAAATATGCGCGCTCGAAGAAATAAAATCTAATTACTTTGGATTAAACTTAAATTTTGTTGCAGTAAAAATTCTATGAGTATTCAACTTTGCACCAGCACCTTAGTCAAGCACACAGCTTGGCTAACAAAACAAAGTTGATGGTAATAAAAATTAGCCTTTGCTTTAAACGCAGGCTGCATTGCGATGCAATTCAAGCTGTTACGTTGATGAACTTCAACTGATATATAATCCAGGATAAACAGATCTAAATGTACATTAAATTGAGCTGAACTTACTGACCAATAAATTTATACCAAAAGAAGATTAATAGATCATGAAACGTGGTAAGGAACCCGAGCTACCAACCAGCAATCCAGTTGAAGCAAAAAAATACAGAGATGAATCTGCTGGTCACATTAAGATTGGGAACTATGACCGGGCTATGACGTCACTTAATAAGGTATCAATATTGTATAACCTAGGTTTTTTTTATGAAAATAAGGTACGAGATGAGCAGGACGTTCAGCTGATGGTAATTGAAACGCCCAGCCCATTACAATGCAGTGCCGCTCAAGATTATTGAAAAACCCAAAAATTCTGAGCGGCACTACAACTGCGCACGTCAACTTGAGACATAAGATGTTAAGTCTCATTTTCCCAGTAATTTCACTAGCTACGGCGCCCTTCAGACCGAAACACAGTAATGCTTACACATTACACTGCTTAACGGTAGAAATAGGCGCCGTTATTGGCTATTGGCTTATACCCGAGCCTTAATATAAAGTACCCCTACATTTTTTAAGTTATAATTATTTTGGCGCGGTAGGGAAAAGTTATCAGAGTAAATTTTTACACTCGCACATAGTCATGCAAATACATCCTGACGTTAGCTGGTCAACTAGACCATTTGTATCATACTTCAGCTACCAAGCCTGTCTATAACTCATGTGTCTTCTGAACCACAACCAATGTACGAGAATTAAATATATTTCAATGTATAATTTCAATTTATATACAAGTTTTTAAATAACATATATTTAATTACACGTCATTTAACTAAATTATGCGGTATCATAATATTTTCATTGGTTGTAACTTTTGTACGGCTCGACCGATTTCATCGCGGTTGGCGCCATTCGAAAAGGGCTTGGCCAAACATAGATTTTAATACAATTCGAACCGATTCGGACTGGTAGATTTTAAGAAATCTCAAAAAACTTGAAAATTTCCAAACATTTTTTTGGAATATCTTCTAAACGGCTTTGCGATTGATTCCAACTTATCAGCTCTTAAAATAAAAAAAAACACGTCGATCGCCATCAAGCCGGCTAAAAATCAGTTGATTCGTTCGTGAGTTATCATTGACGAAAGAAAATTACTTCGAAATTCCAATTACGATCAATTGAAACTCAGCTCAAAGATTCTTTATGAGGCTCAAAATACTGCGTCGAATGCCGTCAACCGCGTGTAATTCGGTTCGTTCATTCAAAAGTTATTGCACTTTGAAAATTCAATAAATAGTGTTTAGAGCTCAAATGTTTTCGTCATGAGTACAATTTGAAGCGGACTTAGCAGGAAGTTGCAGAAATGGCCTTTATGGTCAACCGTTTTCCTATTTTTTCTATTTTCATTGCATATGCGTTACACACAAATTTTGCCTGGCTTGTATTGGCTAATCTCTTAAACGACTAGACCAATTATGACATGCAAACGTAGGTGCAGTCGCTGGCCTCCGAATATTAGTACTAATTAAATCATTACGTATTCCTGCATAGTGATTCTTAATTTTTTTAAAGCTGAATGACCTACAATTAAATTGGAAATCGACGGAGGGTGATCAGCTACCCAAATGTAACCAAAACGAAGAGAAACAAAAATAAACTCTAATATAAGTTCATCGAGCATCTTGACGCCTTTATATTATTAGGATTTGCAAATGCAATTGTTTCCACAGATAGTTTTATGTGTGTCTTAAAGATACTGTCGTGGTAAAAAAACACACTGTATTTTATTTATATTAAAATAATAATAATAATTACATCTTTGCTATCAACGATCGTTGAAGCAAACAATCATTTTAATAAACCCAAAACAGAGCATAAAAGTTTATTATTCGCGTAAAGTTCAAATAGTGTGCGTGTTTTATGCTCTTCTATACAACACTGAATGAAGGTGGTAAGAGAGTGCGAAAACACATTTGGTCACCATGGCAACAGCAGCTACAGTGTTGGAATCGATGACACTCCACACACCTACGTGTTATGTAATCGCACAGTCAAGTGAAAAATTTACGAAACATGAACAGCGAAGATAACGCTAAAGCACAAGCTCGATCTATTCTTGGTCCAACCAAAGACGCTGAGTTTCTGCAAAGCTTCGTTCGCATCGGTGTCGGCGATGAGGATGAAGAAATACCAGTTCCAAAAGCCTCGATCAGCAAACGCGCCCCACCTACCACAGACAAGAATGAATCTGTTGGTGAAGATGATAAACAACAAGACGACAGGAAGGAATCGCTTAAGCCGAACAAGAGACGGTTCAGACGCAAACCTAAGCGGGAGAGGCGCATTCGTCAGGAAGAACTTTACACTGACAAGGATCGTGCTGCAGCTGTTGTTATGGGCTCGAAGGATATCAAACTGTCTCTGAATATGAAAGACAAAGCAGAGCGAAGTAGCGCGTTGCAGATACCAGCAGAAGCAGATGCTGGGACACTGCTGGCTCTTGCACGAGCTGAGATGATGAGAGAGCGGTATCGTACGGCTCTTTCATTTGTAGATAAGGTATATTTAAGCCAAACTTTTGCGTACTCATCTGCGTAGACTTCTTATTTGTAAGCCAATGTCAATAACTGTACCTTAGAATGGGGAGTAAATTATTGTACCATACATTTATAGCTACAATCACATCCAAATCCTTAGAAAGTTTCTGATATCAACGGGAAACCAGCCAAAATTGTAATTTGTTGTGGCAAATATCTTTTGGTGGATGAAATGCTTCGTTTTAGCGGATGCCAGCTTAACTGTGTTTCAGTTTGAGAGGCGCCTTAGCCTGTTTTTTTTAGAGGAGGAAAATACCCACCCTACTGACTAAAAACCTTCCCTATGCCGGTAGCTTAACCAGCTAGGCGTTCGCGGGAAATTACTGGGCTAATAGAGGCTTTCTCATAATTTTTTTTTAAGAACTTCTACCCTCATACTGCAATTACAAAACAGCTGTATTTATCCAGCAACAGTGAATCTGTATATCACTCTTTATTTTAGGCAATAGAATTGGCTCCGGAAGAAAAAGCTGCGTATGTTGCCCGAAGCAAATGCTACCTGCTGCTAGGAGAGCCAAAACTAGCATTAACAGATGCTGAAACTGCGTTGAAACTGGATCCAAAGCATGCCAAGGCTTTGCTGCGGAAAGCTGAAGCGCTCTACTATTGTGGAGAGTTCGAAATGAGTTTGGTACACTACCACCGTGGTTTGAGAGCGCGGCCTGATCTAAGCGAATTCAGACTTGGAGTACAAAAAGCTCAAGTAAGCTTACATATGACGTATTATGACTATTAATTTATTAAAGTTAAATCTAGAATCTTTAATTTAATAATACTAGAATATATCCTAACTAATCTTAATATATAACAATTTCGAGTCACGTTGTTGGTCCGCGATGAACTCCTAACTGAACTGATTTTAATCAAATTTATCACACTGTGTGCAGTTTGATTAACTTGAGAGATAGGATAGTTTTACTTCAAATTTTTATTTCAATTTTTACTTCTGTATAAATAAATTTTTGACGCAATGTTCTGCTGTGACATTATTTAATTACATGAACACGGAAAAACGAAATAATTATTGTAATGACTGAACTTCTACGAATTTTGTAATTAATAAAAAAAAAAATTTGCTATGCTATCATATATTTAGGTGTAGCGAAGTATTATTTTATGGAAGACGAGGACGAACGAGAGTACCTGGTGTTAAGTAATCACCGCCGCCCATATTGTCTTGCAACACCAGAGGAATGACAGAAGACCGGCAGCCTTTTAGAAAAGTGTATGTTCCTTTTCTTGATGGTAACGATGTCGTATCGTCCCGGAAATCCATAGTTTGGTTGTATGTGGAATGAATTTCCTTGAAAATTGCACTGTGAAAGAACGCCATACATTCAGGTAGTGGGGGTGATATCGTAAGTTGTGGCGTGTCGTGCGAAGGTGGAAATTGGCGGCAGGAATCAGGTGAAACAGCTCTTCGGAACACTGCCCGTGATAGTTGTGTTAGAAGACACAATGAAGCGACTTCTCTACGCAACGCCAAGTGATCGAGCCGTTCACAGAGCTCTGGGTCCCCGACAATTCGAGCAGCTCTGCGTTGCACGCGGTCAATTTGTTCAAACGGATACTGGGGTGCATCAGAACAGAGATGACAGCAGTAGTCCATATGTGTTAAATGAGAACTTAGTAGTACAAAATATTATCAAAAAGAATTCTAAAGGAATCAATTTTTAGAAAATATATGCCTTTTATGCCTGTTACAGGGGACACACATTTTACTACTTTGGAAGTGTCTGTCGCGCAAATTATTCAGCTTAGAAAAAAAAAGGATATTATAAACCTCAATATCATTTTTAAAGACTTATCCATGATCCAAATTAGGAAATTTCATTTCATGAAAAAAATTTTTTTGAGTTCCTTGTTTTTGTTTCTATTTTTGTGTCTTAATGCGGTTCGCAGAAATACATCTACTTACCAAGTTTTAACAGTATAGTTCTTTTAGTTTCGTAAAAAAGTGACTGTGACATACAGACAGACAATTCGGCTGTTCAAAAAATAAAACACAGTATAGGACATAAACGTTATTTTACAGGAGACACAAGTGACTATTGTGTGATAAAGATAATCTTAATTTAACATTGCCTATGTTTGCGTAAATCTAGAATTCGTATTGGCATCTTTATGCATGTTTTATGAGATCTACTAACTTCATAATAGTTATTTTGGTCTGTTTTACTCTTAACCACCAAATTAAAACACATCATGTTACCTTACTAGGTTTTTGACTTGTTTTTTTTTTTAATTTCTTCATTTGTTTATTCTATTAGAAACATAGTAAAGCACTATTAAATTTTAATAAGATTGACAAGTGAAACTCATTTATGAAGGTAAAATAATCATTATTATAAAAAAATTAAATTAAAATTATAAGCAATCAAAAATAAAACACAAAAAATTTAACTTCTTGCTCTTTTTCTTGATTCGGGCATCAGAACCACCGGCGTGGTAAGAATCTCTTTTTCATGGAATATTTAATGCCATGTGGTTGCTCCTAGCCTAACTCCAACATCAAAATGTAGAATATCTGAAAATATTTATTTTTTATAACATGGCCCATGGACATCAGCACACCAGAGGTTGACTCACTCACTTTCTATCACGTGAGGCTCTTGCCCGTTTCACTCTCTTATACGAAAGCAAAGCAAAAAACCCCATTTGTCGTATCACTGATCTTCGACGACCTCTCTTAAAGCCTCTCGTAGTATCGGAATACTGGGTCAAGAAGTGCTCTGCGAACGGCTGGATCACTTGGTGTTGCGTAGAGACGACGCTTCATTGTGTGTCTTCTACCGCATTTATCACGGGGAGTGTTCCGAAGAGCTGTTTAACCTGATTCCTGCCGCCGAATTCCACCTTCGCACGACATGCCACAAGTTAGGATATCATCCCCACCATCTGGATGTGTGGCGGTCCTCCACAGTGCGGTTTTCAAGGAGCTTTCTTCCGCGTACTACAACGCCGTGGAATGCGCTTCCTTGTGCGGTGTTTCCGGGACGATACTACATGGGTACCTTCAAAAAAAGCGCGTACACCTTCCTTAAAGGCCGGCAACGCTCTTGTGATTCCTCTGGTGTTGCAAGAGAATGTGGGCGGCGGTGATCACTTAACACCAGGTGACCCGTACGCTCGTTTGTCCTCCTATTTCATAAAAAAAAAAGTCGAGCAATGTCTAATTCCGTGGTCATCTGGAAGGCAAATCCAAACTAGCTTCGAAGAAGCTGGGCGTCATAACTAGCGCATGGAAATACTTCAAGCCGGCCTACATTATAGCGCTCTACAAAGCGCAGGTCCAGCCACACCTGGAGTATTGCTGTCATCTCTGGTCTGGTGCAGACTATCAACTCGAACAATTTGACCGCGTGCATTGTCGGCGATCCAGTACTTAGTAAACGGCTAGATAACTTGGCGTTGCGTAGGGACGTCGCCGTCACTTCATTGTGTCTTGATCGCGTGATTCTGTCATCTACCGCATGTCTCGGTGATAGTTCCGTAGATCTGTTTCACCTGATTCCTGCCGCCGAATTCCACCGTCTCACGACACGCCAAAAATTAGAATATCATCCCCACCATCTGGATGTGTGGAGTTCCTCCACAGTGCGATTTTCAAGGAACTTTCTTCAAGCTGTATAATGAGTTTCTTTGCGCGATGTTCTTTGACCTTCAAAAATGAGTTCCTGTGATTCCTTTTTTGTTGCAAGAGAATGTGGGTTGCGGTGATCATATCAGGTGGCCCGTACACTCGTTGTTCTCGTCTGCCATAAAAAAAAATTATGTGGCTTTTGTCATATCTGACAGTGTTAGATACTATTTATAGGTTTCTCTGGGGACTTATAAAAGTTCGATGGATCACCAAGCATTTTGAAGGTTAATTTGGCCTTGGTCTTAATCAGCATGTCTTTAATTATTTCAGGAAGCTATAGAAAACACTATTGGTTCGGTTAAGCAAGTTCAAAAGGGCGGTAAAAGAGCTAGCTCCAAGTCCCGCCCAGTTCTCGGTCAGCTGACGTCTGATAAAATCTACTTGGAGAACCTATTGAAGAATCCTGATCTGGCTATAGCAGATAAAAAGAACGCGGTTGTCTTAAAGCAGGCGGAGGAGGCGATTCGATTTTTGGAGAATCGAGAGGAGTTCTGGAAGCAGCAGCAAACAGCGAAGAGAAATTAATTATAAGTATAATTAGATACTTCCGGCAAAATTGAAACTTGACCCACCTTAATGTAATTTCCCTACATGACTGTAGGAAGGTCAAAATTAGCTTGAACATAAATTTCCTAACTGTTGTTATTTTATAAGACACTTCACGGCCTTACAACTAAACTTGGTTATAGAGTTGGTATAGAGTTATATCTCAGAATAACCCAAGAATTTACAATAAGACTTAGATTTAAAATTTTGCATATGACTGTCTTATTCGGACGTATAACGTTTCCCGTGTTTATTTACAAGGCTGATTGACATTCGGAAAACTCCGGAATTATCATTGTATTGACAGTTTTGTCAGCGATATAGTCAACATTTTGCATATTCTTGGATTATTAACAGGTACAACTTTATTCCTAGTTTGTAAGGCGGTGACAGTCCACCAACAATCTTTCGTGCAAATATCTAAACCATTTTTTATGATTTTGAAAGAATTATCAGCAAAGAGAGCCATGAATCAATTTTGTCAATGGTACCATATAATATAGGATAATAATTGTTTTGTTACTTGGGTGCATATTTTGCGCTTTACTTGCATAATATTTTATAGTCATGTTTAATTGATATAGCGTATATGATTAAGAAATGTTTAAAGAAATTAAACCTAACATATACCTAATGGTTTTATTTCTTTATATATATGAGAGGACAAATGATGACGATGGGCAGTAGTGAGGCACCCGCCCGCTTCGGGAAAATTGCAGCAGGTGATGGATTCTATAAAATGGCTGTGCGAGGTAAGAGGTTTCTTGGAAAACACGCGGTTGTAGAATGCCAGACGTCAACGTGATGCGGCATTTGACCTAATGTTCGGTGGTGGAATTCGGCTACTTATATCCACCCAAACAACTCCTATCAGCACTCCCCGTGATAAACGTCCACATCTCTAGGCAATGCCAAAGAATCAAGCCGATCAGAAATTCGTCGATGATTCGAGCCGCTCTTTGTTGTATGCGGTCAAATGGAAGAAGCTGATACTGGGGAGCACCCGCCCAGAGGTGAACACAATACTCCATGCGATACCTACTAAGCTACAAGTCCCGGATTCGAATCCCGGTAGGTGCAAGCATTTATATGATGAATATGGGTGTCTGTTTCCGAGTCATGGATGTTTATATGTATTTATGTATGTTTAAGTAAGTATATTATATTAAATATATCGTTGTCTTGCAACCCATAACACAGGCTATGCCTAGTTTGGGGCAAGATAATTTGTGTAAAAGTGTGTCAATATTATTATTATTATGCAGGCGGTGGCGTATAGTGAAGTACTGTCTCGCCTAGTAAGGTACTCAATAGAGTACACCAATGCATTTTAGGCCAATTTGGCCTTCTCTTCCAACGTCGAAAACTGAACGTCGCTCGATATATATGAACGCGTAGTATGCCGATACTGGCAGTAAGAAGAGAGATCTCGAATCGAGGGGATATGACGGTGGTAGACATTTTTTGTGGTGAACAGAGAAACGGTCTTCTTAGGGTTAAACTGGACTTAATTTTGCCGGCCCAATTACTTTGCAGGGCACAGTCACCACCTTAGCGGTTTGTTCCGGTTCTCTTCGACGCTATCTCAAAATATATCGCGGCCGGTAAGAAGTATAGGTACGCTGTACGGTTGTCTGCCCAGCAATGAACAGTGTTCGAGATAATACTATTACTCTATGGTTAAAAACCAAGAAGAAAACAAACAGTCGAGATTATTTGAATGGAGAAATTACTGCTCATGTTTCACCTGCTTACCACAGACTACAAATAATCTCCTCTGAATGTATTGGGAAGTTTTCACAGTCAAAGTTAGAGTCAAATATATGTTAGTTAAGTAGAGCTCGTGAGAAGAACATACAAGAAACTCAACGGCCACTCTTTTCAATCAACAGTGTATTTCATGGCTGTAATATTCATAACAAAATAGTTTGTAAGATGCTGCATTTAATATATGAATGGTGTTCAAAGTGAAAAGCGTTTAAATTATCAAATATTTCATAAAAAGTAATAAATAACAAATTGTATAAATATAAATTATTGCATATTGAATGCATCAACCTTTAGAGGTTGAATTTAATGTTTAGGGCAGGGCGTATGAAATACCATCAACTGAACGTCCTGCTCGTCTCGTCCCTGAATTTCATAAAAAAAAAACCTTTGCTGGTATTGAACCTAAGGTTTGTTGCACAAAACGTACTTAAACCTAGCTTATACAACCCCCAACGGATTCACCAACTATCTGATAAGTCTTTCAAGAAATTGTAACAATGTTTTAATGTCAGCTGGCGGTTATATTGGTTATGACTAATTTAAAAATTAATTCAAATGGTGCATGACTTACCTCATAAAATATCCAACAATGATTATCATAATCTTCTGTACGCGGTAGTGAACATTTTCCTATTGTTGCCATAATAGTGATCCCATTAATCCATATTATATTTATTTAAACTTAGTGAACAATTTGAAGGTTAGTATGTACTTATAGTTGTTAAGTGTGAATAAATTGTAACGAGCTAGCAAGTAATTACAGTTATAACACAATGCAAAAGATAATCTTTAGTAATAATTCTGTATAAAACAGTTTTCCGGTGGGAACTTTTGTCATCCTTACGCTAACAGTGATGGCGAGATTCAGTTTCATTGTTCTCACAGTTGCCGTAGTTCAGGTATTCTCATTTGAATACATACTTTTACATTTTTCTAAGCCTTCAATTTAAATTAACTATAATATAATTTACAGGTTTCGTCTAATCTTGAAAAAGATATCCAACCTTGTATAAATATACTGGCAGAACAGGTATGTTATCTATATATAAAAAAAACTCGAGAACGGCTAGACCGATTTGAAAAACAACAAATTTGTTTTTCCTTTGATGTGTCCATAGTATGGACTCCATACATAATTCCTATGGGAGAATTCATTGACGCACGGTTTGACAGTTCTGCTGTGAAACAATTTCATTACGACAGCAGGGTGCCTATTTTACGAAGTAATTGTTGATGTTATGATATATTATTGACAAATTCATATAAAAACATTATTTTATTTATTATATAAAGAACAACGTCTGTCGGGTCAACTAGTAGAGTAATAATAATTTAACCTTAGATAATTTATACGTCTAGATAGAGCCTCTTGCTGCTAGGCACTTCATGAAAATAAGCAAAGTTTATTACTGTAGTGTGCATGACAGCTACGTCTTACACTCGCAATTTGTAGGTCACTTTGTCTTAGTATGCGTGCGTTGATGAAAATCATCTGAAAATAGAGTTTATCTTTTCGACATGTCACTTCGAGCTGTCACAGTCTATCTAAACATTTTATTAAATATCTAAGAATGTAACAGTAAATTAATGATCAGCACAAAATAAATTAATGTTTATTTCAATATAATTTCAGGATGAACAGGACTGTTGCAAGGGAATAGAAATGTTTGACAAGATTTATTCTAATTATTCGGATAAGTGTTCGGATTTAAGCTCAAAGGAATTTAATGTAAGAAATTCATAAGAGAAAGGATTCATGGTTTGTCTAGGCCTGAGAGTGAGGCAGTCACTGTCGTCTTATATTGATTCTCAGCTGGCTGTGGCATTCACTATCAATTTTTTTTCTAAATTACCACAGTACATAAAATAAATACAATAAGCCTTTTTGCTCGCTTTTGCACGCCTCTTTTGCGTTTTTCACGGGTTTCACGGGTTGTTGTGTGTTGTGCAATTTATCTTCCCAGAGTTTCATTTGGAATCCTTTTCTACTCCTACCATCCCTTGGATACCAATCTGTTGTTACTTTCGTCCATTTTTCTTGTTTTCTCTTAATGTGTCCTATGTATCGACATTTAAGTGTTATAAAAATATATAAGTATTATCTTTGCATAATATTTTAATATCTTTTAATTTTACTATATCTCTTCTTTTTTCTTTAGGAAACTTTTATAGCAAATTGTTCCAAACAATTATTGGTAAAATATACCCCTTAACATTTTTTTACCAGTGTGAAGATGTCACTTGCATACTAGAGCAAGCAGAAGTCATAAAGAACAACATAGTCGACGAAGAAGCGGTTAAAGAACTGTTTGAAAACTTAGCACAAGAGTATCCACAGGAGAAGGTTCTAGAAAAAATGGACGATTTGTGTTTAAATGGGAAATATATGGAATATTTCTTTGAAGAACAATTTGATGACTGCCCCGCTATGAATTTATTTACATGCGTTTTCGTTAACGTTCTTATAGTAAGTATTTATGAAAACTGCTTATAACGTCAGCCACACTGATTGTCGACTATATAATATATTGTATAATCTTCAAACAACGAATGGCAAGTTGGATCCTAGCTGTGAACTTTACATTTAGGTGCGCACACGATTATTTTTTGAAGTTATTCTTCTTTAAATGCGTTATGAAAACGTTATGAGAGTGAAATTTCAAGAAGCGCGCGCATCACAAAAGTAACAGGTTGATTATTGTTTCTAAAATTTTCTGACATTTGTGTCATAAGTTATTTTTTTTTTTGGTTTCTTCGTCCATTATTAGGACAGACAAAAGGCTCAAGCCCATACAGCTGTATTTCTTATTTAATAATTTATTGGAAAAGGAGGCCAAACGATTGTACGGGTAACGGGTTAAGTGATCACCGCCGCTCACATTCTCTTGCAACACTAGAGGAATTACAGCAGCGTTGCCAGAAATGTACACGCATTTATTGAAGGCACCCATGTAGTATCGTCCCGGTAACACCGCACAAGGAAGATCATTCCACAGCTTTGATCAACGTAGAAGATAGTTCCTTGAAAACCGCACTCACTCACGTCAAACGGGGTGATGTACCTACAGCCAGAATTTTATCGTGAAAATAAAATCCGTTGGCGTCATGTGGCTTCAATTTCCTTATATGCAAATATTGGGGTTGAGCAGATTAACGAATGTTCAGTAGATCCTGTAGATGAAGCCACAACCTGAGAGTTGAACAAAGCATACAAGATCTTATCAACGGTACGTCACTCGAACAGTTAGCTCAGTTGGAAGAGCGATCGCACGGAACGCGAGCGGTCACGGTCACAGCATCGTTCATAAAATTTTGTTTTAAAATTTTATTTTGTGTAAATAATCCCAGAAGTTATGACATTAAAACATTCAAATTGTTTTAAAGGCAATTTTTTTACAAATATATAATAATAGAAGCAGACAAACAGACAGAGAAACAAAAAACATTGCGTGCGTACAAAGTACACATGTCAGAAGTGAACCTACATGGTGCATGAACCTCTAAACTGCATATGAATTCCTGGTACGTGTTGCTAGGATGATAGGACACATGATTTCAACCCAGTGGGAGGCTCCATTGCACAGGATGCCGGCTCGATTATGGGTACCACAACGGCGCCTATTTCTGCCGTGAAGCAGTAATGTGATATTTTCAAGAATCCTGAGCGGCACTGCATTGTAATGGGCAGGGGGTATCAATTACCATCAGCTGAACGTCCTGCTCGTCTCTTATTATCATAAAAAAAAAAACAATATGAAAGACATTCCTACCACCACTAATATATATAATCATATGTTCTCCTGGTGTCTATGTCGTGCGCTTGGAGTCAGAATATATTAAGGTATACTCGCGCCATACTTAAGACAATCTCTTCTTTCACTATGATCGCCTGGTAACAAAACATTGTATTATGCTTCCTATCTCATTATCTCCCATGTTAAATATTATGAATTGATGTGACTGCTCTTTTTACTGTCGCTTCTTCGTTTCATCGACTTTCTAATCACAACGATGATAAAGATGTTTTCACTCCAATAGTATGCATATTTCTGTCTCATTCTTTGCCGGCTTCATCCTACACATTTTTGTATTTGTGTCTCTTACCTGTCGTTTCTTCCGTTGCATCCGGTTTGAAATCACAACGATTCTAAATAAGTTTCACTTCAAAAATCCAAAAAAAATTGGGAGTCGTTCTATTTCTGTTCTTACATCCCCCTGACTCGGTTTTGATAAAAAAAAATTGTACAGAAATATGATCTCTACAGATTTATTATAAGAACTTATAGATAACTGAAATAAATAATATATTTCTAACAAATCTTTCTCTTTTTCCAAGGAATGCAGTTCATGGAAGGACTCCCCTCAATGTGCATCAATAGCAGAACAAGGGAAACAATGCAAGATGTACCTCGGTACAGTCAGCAAAAAAAATTAATAAAACACACCTTCAAAAGAAATACTCTTTAATTGTTCATAGGCGTCAATCACATCTCATACAAGTTCGCACATCGTTAACATGCGTACTAGTTGTAAAATATAACTATCTTACATAATATTAAATACACTATGTACATGGAAATCTCTTATTGGCTAATGTTTAAAGTAAAACATATCAATAGCGACTTAATTTTAAGCAGATACATTTCATATTATTAATATTATGTATTTTATTTGACTGGCATAGATAATTAGCTTGGAGAAGACTACTCATATATTTTACGTGTAAAGAGTTAAATAAATAAATTAGGAAACGAACGCCTATTTAATAATCTAACTTCATAAGTATAGGAATATTCATATTCTTCTCCGCCGAAAACTCTAATTGTCTTATTAACAAACGCATTGTAAAGTTACTCCAAGTTAAAATTACTTCCCCTGTCATGTAATTCTGTAGTAACAAAACTAAGATTAAGACAAGCGGTATTATTACAAATATTTGACTTAAACATGGCTTAGATATGTGTTTTATTAAACAGTGAGCTAACTAGAACACTGTCTTAAATGTAGATTATCTTTTCTATTAGAAAACAGTGGTTAGCTTGTGTTTAACTAAAACGTAGTTAATCACAATATAAACTGAAGTGTACAGGAACAATTACGGCTGTTCCCAATATACTATCTACAGATAGAGATAAATTACTACCTTCTACTGTCAGTAATTAGCTGTCAATAATCTGAAGCTGTCCCAATATACCTGATAAGTCATTCTTATCGCCTTATATTGAGACGCGTGAATTGAAATTTCCATACAAATTTCAATCGCTGATAAGCTATACGTCATCTCATTGACAGACAGCGTGTACGGATAAAGTGAGTTACGGTCGATAAGTTTATTGGGACAGAAAAGTCAACGATAGTTACGATTTATATCTCAAGTAAGAGATAGACTGAATATTGGGAACGTCCGTTAAAGGAACAGAACGCAATTTTTGTCATCTATCTGTCATCACATAATCTAAATCTTCATATATAATATAATCTAATAAAGAATATAATCTGTTAGACACACCTTAGACAAGCTTCGACTCGTGTTTAAATATAAGCAATGTCTAAATCTTGTTTAACGCGAAACAAACAGAAAGACACAGATTTATAATAGAACTTTTTAAAACAAGTGTTCAACACAATATTACTCATATATATATTAATATAAACTTACTAACTATATGAGTTCAAAAAAAGCGTGTACACCTTCCTTAAAGGCCGGCAACGCTCCTGTGATTCCTCTGGTATTACAAGAGATTGTGGGCGGCGGTGATCACTTAACAACAGGTGACCCGTACGCTCGTTTGTCCTCCTATTCCATAAAAAAAAAAACTTTTTTGTAATTACACAGAAAAACTTAAACTTGGATTAACTTTGCGTTTATTAATAACACCGTATGTGTATTAAGTATCATAATCATTTACATGTAAAGTAATGCTACAGGTCTACTGATTAAGAAGTGACATTTATCTTAAATAATGTATAAGAAATAAATATTATTATTTCAAAAATATTTTATATTTACTTTTTTGTCATTAGTACTATTTTTTTATCTCCTCTCCTTAGACATATCTGGTTTATCATTTCAATAACTATTAATCCTAAGAATTGGATTCTTATGGATATTTTTTTTTATAAAACAAACAATTCACTAATTCAACTGTATCTTATATTCTCAAACTTATACTAAAGTTAGAAATTTTTGAATACGATAATTTTCACATAATGTGACTCACATTAAAATTAACTATTAGTAATGTAGCGAAATAAATATTAACTAATGAATTTGTAAATTTCAACAAAAAGTATTTTCATCACACGATGAAGCATGAAGAATACTAGTTATAATCGCACGTTATTTCAGAGAAACGTTCCAAACCACAATCATGTCAAAATTGAGTTAAGAACACAAAACTGGTCACGTGATTCATATTAACAAACTGACAAAAAATGGCAGCCCTACTGTGTCTCTTTAAATGACATAATGACTTAGTAGCCCAACCCACATGTATGGAATACACTAATATTTATTAAACTTTAAAAACGAATTCCTTAAAATGTGATATCTTTTTTTTCTTTTCATATTTATTAATAAAAACAAATTTTACATTGCTGTTTCAAAGCAATAAAAACCACTGAGGTTTGTACAATTGCTAAATTAAGTCCACACCGACAGTGTTTAATTAATAAAAGAAAAAATAGTTCACAATCGTTAGAAACTTAGCTATACATTATAATTTTACAAAATTAATAGTTAAGCACAATAAGTTGATCGGTGGTCAGTCAAGTCTTAAAAAGTATTTTTTTAAATTATGTTTTAAATTTGTCTCAGTCAACGAGTCGGTCAAGTCTAGGTACTATGTAAGCTGTTGTTCTTTCACCGAACGCATTGTTTGTGGCTTGGAACGTTTTTCAAGAACTACGACCAGTTATAGTTCAGATTTAATATTACATTTATACATTCTTAATTCTGACCATTTTTGAACATAGCTAAAATAGACACTATTCCGCTATGCGCGGAAGATTGAAATATTAAAGTACAGTCAGCTACAGAATTATTGCAACACACAATGGTATCTTAGGAGACATCTACAAAGATCAGCATAATTATATGAATACAATGATTGGTAATCTTAGCTCGAATAAAATAGCTTATTTATAATTTACACAAAGTTTAAAATTCATTTCCTTAATTAATACTGTACTTAAAACAGAGTTACAACGAATATTCGAGTGAAAATCCACAATAAACAGAATTTTCAAGCAACGCAGAGATCATGCTTGTATAAAAAGATAAATTTGTCAAATTATTTACGTTATATTAAAACCCACGGAGTAGTAAAAAAAGGACTCCGCGCCGTGATATTAGCAAGTGAAGCACCTTTATGCTAGTGTGTGTGCGGTTACGGGGTACACCAGTTACACAATTTTTTCTCTCTTAAATAATCATATATCCACACATACTTTTATAGAATTGTTTTTACACTTTTTCATAACGCACGACGGCATTTTTTAAATATTTTATTGCGACGCAAACTGATCTGTCACACGCGATGGCAAATCACATAATGGCGGCCGATCGGCTTGTATTAGTGTAAGTGTATGCGTGGGGCTTTACACGTTTACCGGCTTGTTTTGGTGGCTCACTGTTATGTAAGGTGACACGGAGTCCTTCTTATTTTACTCGTCCGTGATTAAAACCATATATATTAATAATTGAGAGCCATACCTATTATCTCAAAGTAACAATTTTATGGTTTATTAAATTTGGAATATTCTTACGTAACAATGCAGGATGTAGATAATTTTAATGAGACGAACTAGTGAAATGGATTTGATGGATTAAATTAATAGTATCTTATATTTTTAAATGAGCAATTCTTGTATATATAAATAATCTGAAATTCGGAAACGGCTCCAACGATTTTAACGAAATTTAGTATACAGATCTAGCTAGGTTTCAATTTAAATAAATGAAGTTTTATCCGTATTTAAATGAGAAACTGCTACAATAACATTAGAATACAAAGGTTAATTTCGCCACTATATACAAGACTATAATAGCTGAGATGGAACATTGGGTGATAGCAAAAGATCCCGGTTCGAATCCAGATGTCCTATTAGTTTTTTTTTTGTTCAAGTTTTGTACCTTCTTTAAAATCCCAGCAAGGCTCGGTCGTCCGGATATAACAATTTGAATAAGCAATAAACCACGAATTAATCAATAGTACATGAAATGTATATTTTTTATAGAAGGGGAGGGCAAACGGGTCACCTGATGGTAGGTATGTAATCACCGATGCATGTCTTGTAACACCAGAGGTATCACAGGAGCGTTACCGACCTTACAAAGCGTCGAATAAATTCTAAAACAAAAAACACGTTGGTATGTGATTGCAAGTAGTCTAATCTCCAAATAGAAAAATTTACACAAGGAAAAAGACAGTAATAAAATTACTATCACTCGATACATATTACACATCCGATTTTAGAGTATATTTTTTATAGTCAACATAAATGACAACAAAATGGACAAATTTTATGTAAATACATGATTGAAACTTACAATAATCTCATTTTACAAATAAGGAACATAATATCGTACGTATCAACACTACAAAGTCCATCCAAAACTGGTTTTACATCATAATAACAAAATAAAAGCCTTTTGGAAGATAATAAAACAAATCGAAGTTTGATTTTTGTAAATACTAGAATTTATTTATCCCTACCACAATATTATAGAATATTATGTATTCACAACTAAATTATAATCACATCAATCTATAAAATTTTAAGAGTCATACACTTAAAATAGAATAATGCGGTATAAACGTGACTAACGGCCGTTCCCAATATACTATCTACAGATAGAGATAAATTACTAACTTCCACTGCCAGTAATCTGAAGCTGTCCCAATATACCCGATGAGTCATTCTTATCGCGTTATATTGGGATGCGTGAATTGCAATTTCCATACAAACTTTTATCGCTGGTAAGCTATACGTCCTCCCATTGACAGACAGCGTGTACCTTGGTCCTTGAGTTACCATCGATAAAATTATTGGGACGGAAAAGTCGCGTTACGATTTTTATCTCAAGTAGGCCACAACCGGAGATAGACTGAATACTGGAAACGGCCGTTAGCTTGTTACACTTTTGAATTGAGGCGTCGAATTAGTCAGAGAGCTGTCAGCAAACCCACACAATGTGAAATAGAGTTCATATAAATTTATCGTGTGAACAAGCAACATTATACATAATATAAACCTGATGTATTCTGTTATCTATCTCTTGTTGCATTTACAAGGATATTTCATAAGCAAATTTACACAAATAAAATTTGAAAATCTTATGAATGATGCGGGACTCGAACCAACGACCTCAGGCGTTCCGTGCTTTTATTCTGCCAACTGAGCTAACCGTAAAATCTTATATGACTTGATCAACTCTCAGGTTGTGGCTTCATCTACAGGATCTACTTTACAGTTGATAACCTCTCATAACACTCAACCCCAATATTTACATATAAGAAAATTGACTTGAGATGTCTCTCTTGTAAATCTAAACAATTGTTTAGATTTAGGTCGTTGTCGTGGGGTTGGAGTCCCGCATTGTTCAGGTTTTTTTTTTTAATTTTATTTGTGTATTAATCCTAGAAGTGTGGGTTATCACTTTAAAAACATAACAAGTTGTTATTTTTAAGTGCTTTCATTAAATTTTTTATTGTTTAAGGAAAATATGCCATAATTTCTGGATAACGACCCTGGCAATTTACCAGGAGTTACCGCTAAGCTAACCGTCTGATATCTTCCATAACTCTTGGTCTATTTGTTCTTTACCTGAAGAGATATACTAACGCCACAGCGGCGTAAGTTTGAATCCCATCAAATATAAATTATTAAAAAATAATTATGTAACCAAAATGCTCATAGCTAGTTCTACTTCATACCGAGCACTTTTAATAACACAATTTTTTTCTTTACTTCACAACACAATTAGTTACTATGTTTATTTTAAATACTATCACATCACTTCATTTAATGTCATAATTAGTATTGCTTCAGTTTACTTACTGAGTTCAGTCACTTTATCGAACCGATTTAAACCAGTTCGACATGTTAAGCCTGTGCTAGTCGGCCTCTTCGGGCGGCCTCTTGTACACTTTGCCAAACTTAGCCATGTATTTCTTCACGAACATTTTAGCTTTAGATCTGACAGAGTCGGTTACCACCAGTTCCTCAACTGAGCGACAATGCTTCAGTTCCTTCAGCATCACGAAGTGTGTTAGCTGAAAAATATCATTATAATCAATATTTAATAAACTAGGAATAAAAAATTCGACTGTGTTATTAATAAACGCGAAGTAATATTATTCCATAATTAAAACCATCTGGATGTGTGGATGTGTGGCGGTCCTCCACTGTGCGCTTTTCAAGGAGCTTTCTTCCACGTACTACAAAGCTGTGGAATGAGCTTCCTTGTGCGGTGTTTCCGGGACGATACGACATGATTACCTTCAAAAAAAGCGTGTACAAATTCCTTAAAGACCGGTAACGCTCCTGTGATTCCTCTGGTGTTGCAAGAGAATGTGGGCGGCGGTGATCACTTAACAACAGGTGACGCGTACGCTCGATTGTCCTCCTTTTTCCATAAAATAAAATAAAAAACTTTGTCTTTAAAATAAAAAACCAAATTAAAGTTTAAAAAAAAAAATTAAGTTAATTAGCACTGCTTCTATTGAGCAGTGTAATAGCTTGTTGGAATCGGCTCCTATTGAGCAAAGTAATAATTCGATTAACACTGTTTCTATTGAGCAGTCTTACAGTTTAGTTTCTGATTTGGAATATGTTCCAAATTATTTAAATTAGTTAATAAGACAATAGGGGACTCCTCTAGCAATATAAATACACAATGTACAAGTACTAGTAAACATAATAATTGTAGTCATAAACCTGATGCACCAAAATATGCAAGGATTGTTTGGTAAAGAACTGGAACTGGAGTTACTAATGAACCATGAAAATATTGATATCTAATGTCTTACAGAACACTAGCTTAAAAAATATGAGCTCATTTTTAACTCCAGTGGTCATCAGGTGGCAAGTGTGTTTAGCAGAGAAAAGGCTACACGTGGCGGCTCTCTTATACTTATAAGTAAAACATTTAAATTCAAAGACCGTAAAGATATTATGGGCCTCTCTGTTGAAAGTACCATTGAAATAACCTGTGCAGAGCTTGAGTGTGCCATTGTTGTTAGTATATACAGACCCCCGATGCATTATATGAGTTATTTGAGAGTGTATTGGAGGAGGTTCTATCAAAATTATCAGAATCTAAGAAATATACATATTATGATTTGTGGTGACTTTAATATTAATTTATTAGAAAAATCCACCACAAGTATTAGATTCAAATCTTTGTTTAAATCATATAATTTATCAAATATTTTCTTAGAACCTACTAGAGTAACCAGCACCTCAAAAAGCTGTATTGATAATATTTTTACTAATTATAAACCTAGTTCTCAGTCAATAATTAGTAAACTGAGCTCAGACTCTTTTAATATTGAAGTAAACAAATGTACTTCAATTAAAAAGTTTATGTTTGTTCCGGTAAATAATAGGCGAATGGAGAAATATAGAGGCAATGTTTCGGAAAAACTCTCAAATTTTTATTTGAATTATAGCAGTTCTCCAAATGAGATGTATGGTGTGTTATTTAAAATAATTAAAACAGAGTTTGCTTCTATATTTACTTCAAAGACAGTCAACTCAGGTGGTCTCTTGTCATCTAATGACTAGGCAACAGCTGGTATTCACAGGAGCAAACAACGGTTATATGAACTATATAGTGAGAGATCATCATGTAATCATGATGTGTCTTTTCTTGTATATGTGAAAAAATATTCAAAATTATTTAAGAAAGTATGTACTATTGCTAAGTCAATGCATATTAGAGAAATAATTAAAAATGCTTCAAATAAAATAAAAATGACTTGGAATGTTATGTACTGGGAATCTGGAAGAGCGAAAGACTGCAAGTTTGAATATAATCTAATAATAAACAATACTAAAATCCACTCTGAGCAGGAAGTAGCTTCTGCTTTCGAGAAAAATTTTTCTGACATTCCAGTTTCTATCTCAAGCACCCTTGCCTCCTCTACCTATTAAGGAATGTGAACAAAATTTCAAATTCAGTGTTGTTAGCCCAGCAGTCTTAATTAAAACTTTCAGATCTTTAGAAATGAAAAAAACTGCTGATATATGTGGCACAACTGTAAAAATACTAAGTTCAGTTATTGGCGTCATAGCACCATATTTAGCACTAGTTTTAATTGCTGTATTGAACATGGCGTGTTTCCTGACCTTCTGAAATATAGTAAAATTACACCAATATTTAAATCGGGACTCACTTCTGGCCCGAATAACTATCGCCCTGTTTCAGTGTTAACCATAAGTACCCTATGTAAAATTTTTGAAAAAAATATTTTAAGCCAAATGTTTACTCACTTTAACACTTATAAGTTACTTCATATAAAACAATTTGGCTTTACTAGGGGACGCTCGACTACGGATGCAGGTGTTGAACTCATCAGGAATATTTTTGAGGCCTGGGAGGAATCACAGAATGCACTTGGTATCTTCTGTTATTTATCTAAGGCTTTTGATTGTGTTCAACATTCAACGCTAGTCAGGAAGCTATGTCACTATGGTATTAGAGGATCTGCGCTCGATCTTCTGATCTCATATTTAAATAATAGGATTCAGAGGGTCGCAGGTGTGAATGGCAGGAGATCTCTTGGGACTCCTCTTAGTATGGGACACAAGGGTCTATTCTTGGACCTTTCCTCTTCCTAATTTATATAAATGATCTACCGAACCTTGTAGAAAAAAACACAAGGTGATTGTTTGTGGATGACACTTCACTTATATTCAAAGTGAAATGAAGCCAAGTTTTATATGACGAAGTAAACAATGCTCTATCTGACATCATGAACTGGTTTAGCGCCAATAACTTATTGTTAAATAGTCATAAAACTAAAAATATTAAATTTACTGCGCCAAATGTCTAAAATGTAGATGCGAATATTTTATTAAACGGAGAGGTGGTAAAACCAGTGGAATTTACTGTATTTCTTGACATTACTCTGGATTCCAAATTGCAATGGGGCCCCCATATTGAAGGATTGACGAATAGGCTTAGTTCTGCAGCATATGCGGTTAAAAAAATTAGACGGTAAACTGACATAGCTACAGCGCGACTAGTATACTTTAGTTATTTTTATAGCATTTTGTCCTATGGTATATTTTTATGGGGCAGTGCGGCCGATATTAATACCATATTTGTGCTGCAGAAGAGGCCCATTCTTCTCAGGTCTGAGGCAGTCTCTTTTGAATTGGTTGTAGTTTTGTAGTGATTTTGAACCCTATTTTGAATAAAAATATTTGATTTCAAAAAAAACTTTCGTTACCACAGAATCACATGACAGGTAGATGTTATTTTAAACTTGGAGTAACTTTAGATTGAGTTTATTTCAAAGTGTTCTAATCGTGTTCTACTTGAATGGTGAAATCGGGGCTAAGTTTATTTGACTTTGAATTTTTATTTGATCGTCAGGTCGAATCATAAGCTCACCTTCCTCGCCAAATGTTTAAAGTCAGCAGTGCAGGTGATGCGGCCCGCCTTGGCCCCCGAGTGCCTGTACGGGTTGAGATGCTGCACCATGACCCGCGCCATGCTGCTCCGGAACTGCTCCTTGATCCGTCGCGCCGCGTCCGCCTCCGCTTCCGCGTCCGCTTCGCTGGCGGCGGGCGGCGGCGACGGCGACGCCTGCTTCTCGAGCTCGTCGGACTCCGCGTCAGAATCACTCTCGGAGTCTTCCAACTCAACGAACTAAAACAAATTCATTTTTTTAATTTTAATGACATCAAAAAATATATACATGGGGCACACTAAAAGTTTTGCACTTCTAGCTAATCAGAACTATTTGAAATTCGAATATTATCTTTTTTGAAACGTTGCAACCTTCTTAGGAATAAAAAAAAACAATTGGCGGGAAATCATTTGTCAAATGTTTTGAACATACATCTAAGTTCTAGTACGCAACGAAAATGGAATTAAATCGAAAAGATTTGAGATAGATGCGCTCGCGTCAAATTCTAATGCTGTTTATGACGTTTCACAGGAGACGAAACGTGGATTTAATATTTTAAACCCGAAAAAACAGCAATCTTGTGAATGGGTGTTTGAAAATGAGAACAGGCCAATAAAAGTGAGACAGGCGAGAAAATTTGGTAAAAAAAATGATCGCATTTTTTTCTCAGCTACGGGTTTTCCATCTGCACAATTCCACTTGAAGATCAAACGAATGTTAGTGCCGAGTGGTATTCTACGCTATTTCTCCAACATCATGACAACGCTTCTTCACACACGGCCAACAAAACTAGATCATCTTTTGCTTCGGAAAAAGTACAACTCATCACCCATTCTGCACATAACCCCGACCTAGCATCCTGTGATTTCTGTATTTTCCTTAAAATCAAAGACTCGATGAGAGGTTTCACTTTTACCAATTCCGAAGAGGCAGTGATAGCGTTCAATCAGCACGTGGAAAACATGCCTTCAGATCTGTGGTCCTCCTGATATAAAAAAAGCTTCCATCGCATGAAAAGATGTTTAAAATGTAAAGGAGAGTATTTTGAAAAGCAATAAACATAATATTTTGGTTATAACATGTTGTTTTTTAAGTTACGCAAAACTTTTAATGTGACTTACGTACACTGACACGCCATTGGCATTTAAAAGATATCTGTTTCCATACAGCATTCATCGTTAAATCAGTTAAAATCATTTTTTGTACAAAATGGCAACATTGCGCACTATATCGAATCGACGATTTACCAAACGATTATGAATAAGGAATTTTATTGGACGTCCGATAGGCTTGAAACACGTTTTAACTAATATAAGTAATACTACTAATTAAGAATACTTTTAATCGGTTAATGTTTAGTGTAAGATAATAAGATAAGTGTAATAATAAATAATAGTATATTATGATACAAGTGAGTTAAATTGTTCATTATGCACGAGGCTGTGGGTTGAGGCGTAAATAATCTGAGTGTCTAGTCACTAGTGTTTTATACGCACTTTTTCAACACACTTGCGAGAAAATAACATACAATAAAATATGAAAGTTATAGAAAATGGCGTCCCAAATGTGTGATAGATTACGTTTAGACATACAGCCTTCTTCAAGATTATAATTTTAGTGATAAAATATATATAATTTGTAACATATTATTGTGAATTATAAATATTTTTTCGTCTTAATTAAATAACACATTTATTTATTCTAAAAATGTAAATTGATTTTCAGCGGCTTCATACTTCTGTTGTTACAAAAATAAACAATACAACTCGGATAATTTGAAAATTATATGTTTACTCTCATATAATTTGCAGTTAGATACTAACTTAACTTTGTAGGGGTAATTCTATTTTGCACTAGTGTGTAATATTATTCATAGATCTACACCCATGCTTTAAATCCTCTATTATAGATTCTAAAATAGTTAGCTTATGTTATGGCCAACATTAAAACACCCAACCATTACATCATTCAAACGAGTGTTGTAATGAAATTCAGTACAACATTACAACACTCGTTTGGATGATATTATGGTTACTAGGACTGTCTTTTTTAAAGTAAGCAGTAAGCTGTTTCTGAATCTTTTATAGAGGATTCATCTTATGGGTGTGGATAAAGTCTTGTATGCAACTGTTGATAATTAGGTATTATTAAAACACTCATGTGAGACTATTATCACATTCGTGTTTTAATACCCCTTATTACACAACAGTTGCATAAATAACTATTATGGCCCTAAGAACGATGTAATAAGGCTCACTTTAGGAGCAAGTGTGTTGAAAATAAAATAAATAAATGACGCGGTAGCTATCGCAGTCCCGGTCTGGACCTCACCTTCAGCTCCTTCAAGTCCTTGTGCGTCAGCTGCCGTCCGCGGCGCTGCTTGGCCGCCGCCAGTACTCGCACCTTCTGCAGCAGCTTCTCGCGCCTCCTTCTCAGCTTCTCCTTCGTCTGCTTGTACCGTTTCACCTCCATCCGACCCGCCAACTTGTCTTCCTCGGTACGCGGCTGCAAATTACACAAAAATCATTTATCTTATATCTTTAAACGAGCAATTATTTTATAAATATGTATATATATATTCTGAATTTTAAAAACGGCTCCAAGGATTTAAAGGAAAATTTAGTATACAGATAGTTTCAGGGGCGATAAATTGAGGTAGCTAGGTTTCAATTTGAAACAATTGAGTTTTATCCGTGTTTTAATGGGAAACAGCTACAATAACATTAGAATACAAAGGTAAATTTCGCCATTATATACAAGACTATAATAGCTCAGATGGGACATTGGGTGATACGGATAGCGGAAGACCCCGGTTCGAATCCAGATGTCCTATTGGTTTGTTTTTTTGGTAAAGTTTTGTACGTTCTTAAAAATCCGAGCAAGACTCGGTCGTCCGGATATTATTTATTTATTTAAATTGGTACACACAACAGAGTTAGAACAAATACATGACATAAAATTATCAGGTAAATATCTAATTACAATATAGACTGGTTTGGAGACACACAAAGGCTTAGCAAAAATAAATAAGTATTAATTGCAGCGATTCATTCTTGTTCTTGTCCGATAAAAATACGCTGTCTCAGATTGTTACCAAAGTTATTATTATGTGTAATGAATTAATTTCATTAAGCAAATCGTAGAAATTGTAACATACTTACATAGTTTTTAAGCCTGTAACTAACAAAATATGGGCCTTTGTTGCCCCAATAAAGAAGTTTATTATTATTATATTATTAAGATACAATAATAATAAGCGATCTTAAACTAGCTTTAAGTAATGTAACGGATATTATACTATTTTAATATCAATTATAAGAGAGAGCATAACATTTAAATGAAAACAAATAAAAGTGAATAATATTGGTAATAGCAAATTAAGATTTTTGTAGTGAAAACTTCTTTAGCCGCTTTGGGTACTTTTTGGTAGTTGAGAATCTTATGGGTTCGCGTCACCGACATGCTCATGACTGGCGCAAGCGATAAATAAATAATTAACAAAAAAAAAATATAGATATATACCACCTATACCCAGTAGTTAGACACTTTTTGGATGGGTGAAATCCCGTGAGTTCGCGTCACCGAAATGCTTGTTAAGAACCTTGAATAGGTTACTATTACATAAATTATTTTCTTAATTATGCCAAAGGAGCTACCGTCCTCAGGCTATTAAATAATAAGTTTTATTGTACGGTATTCCTTTTTTTTTATTAAAAGTAAAATAAGCCCGCCGAGTTTCTTGCAGCTATTCTTCTTAGGTCTGGGGCATACATTTTGAATGGGTACTAGTTTTTGACTTTCAATAAGTGATATCATATCCTATTTTGACTAAAATATTTGAATTTGAATAATTGTCATATGTGTCAAATGCATGTTGTACTCACGCTGATCGGCCTCTCGGTGACCAGACCCGGTCTTCGTTTCCTCGGCTTCATGGTGAGCAGCGCGTGCTCGGGTATCAAACCGTTGTGGCTGCTTTCTTTTATAACTGTAAAAACAGGACGGTTTATATATTTTTTTTATTTATTTATCGAAATACATATTTTACAAAATGTGAACAAATAAGATACATTGTAAAAACCATAGAGTTTTGACCACAAGGCATTATCTTAGTTCACGCCTTATTTTAGTTTTATACAACCTACATACAATTATTAATATCTATAGAAAGTAACAATCGGCTAAGTACATTACTTACCTACTAATACCTACAAGAAATCAACTACAGATAATATGTACCTTACTAATATTTATTTCAACACGAAGCAACCAAAAAACAGATATTTCAAACATTTCCCAGGCATCCCATGACCATCTTATTAATTACAAATGCGATCAAAGATTACCTAGGAAATATTCCTTCAGTTTTATTTTTATGGGTCACTGCATTGAACATGAGGGCAGTTGAAATTTAAGTATTAGTTAAGAAAATGGAGATCCGCAACACCAGGGAGGTCAAGAGATGCGTTGCCGACATTTTCGGATGAAGCTCATTTTCATCTCACTGGGCACGTAAATAAGCAAAACGATCAATACTACTGTGGAATGCAATGAATCCGAAGTGCACATCTAAATTTAATCTGCCCTGCCTACTGTGCTAGAGGCCCCTGATTCGAAACCCGGTAGGTGTAAACATTTATATGATGAATATGGATTTATGGATGTTTGTTTCCGAGTCATGAATATTTATATGTATTTATGTATATTTAAGTAAGTATATTGTATTAAATATATCGTTGCATACCCATAGTACCCGCTATGCCTACTTTGGGGCAAGATAATTTGTGTCGAAGTGTGTCAATATTATATAATATTATTATTATAAATAACAGTATAAAAGTACATCTTTCATATGCCTTAAGTGATATCTATGCAATGCAATGTCAGCGCGTGGATTGAAGTTTGGTGACAGTAAATTTTACTGTTCGATTAACTGAGAGACGCGTACGCGATTGTTTATACTTTTGGACAATATTGTTTTACAAAACAAATATCAAAGTGTGTACTTTAATAATATTATAAACAGTTTTGGCAACTGAATACGTGGGAAGACGAAATAGAACTGGAGTAGAGCAGCAGTGGACAGGAATCATTGGAAGGAGTAAGAGAAAGCCTTTTTCATGACGTAAAATGAGACTAGAGACATAATATAATCTCTAAGTAAATAATGGTGCTGGAGAAGAATGCTCGGTATATCGTGGACGGAATTCCGAACCAATGAGTCCATTCTTCGGGAGCTCGGCATCAAACAGAGACTGTATACTACCGTACAAGCTCGCATTCTCACTTTCTTCGGGCATGTATCGCGACGTGGAAGCGACTCCATAAAACGCTTATTAGTGCAGGGTAAAGTCGAGGGCACTAGACCACGAGGCAGGTCCCCGATGAGGTGGACGGACCAAGTGAGGCAAGCTGTCGACGGTACCCTGCATGAATGCACGAGAAGAGCGGCAGTCCGCGACGAGTGAAACAAGCCACTAACCTCGACGTGACGACCATGACCACTCTGACAAGAGTGTAACGCCGAAGAAGAAGAAGTAAATAATATTATAGAATGTGGAGTCAAAAAATAAACTAAAGATAAAGTAAATTTAATTTATTTTTAGGGTTCCTTAGCCAAATGGCAAAAAACGGAACCCTTATAGATTTGTCATATCTGTCTGTCTGTCTGTGGATAGGTCTTCAAAAATATCTCTCCAATATAATTTTCTTCTAAACTGAATAGTTTGCGCGAGAGAAACTTCCAAAATGGTAAAGTGTCCCCCCCCCCCCCCCCCGTAACATCTAAAATAAGAGAATGATAAAACTAAAAAAACTTGCTTGCGGCTACGAGCAGAACGGGCTACTTCATGAGCATGTCCGACTCGCACTTGGCCGCTTTTTTATTTTTTTATTCTCGAGTCCTCGTTAATAAAGGCTGTTTTTTAAACTGTTCTGTCTCAATATAAAATTATATTAATTAATATACATATTTATATAACAACTAAATATAATTTTATATTGAGACACCCGGTATTTATAAAAGTTCTACTTCAATAAATCATTCCCAATACGGGAAATCGTAAGAGTTGTTACAAAAGCTAATTACTAAACCAACCTTCGTACAATCCATTAACACCTTCCACCATCTTTCCCTTGACTTGTCTGCGAACAACAGCTGCCTCGATGGCACTCATCGGCTCTAGCTCTTCCTCTGACGAACTCTCCTCTGAGTAATACAAACATAAATTTACAATATGCCCTGTGCTTCCCCGATGCATATAAAGAATAGGTAAGACCCAGGCCCAAGGGTGAAGGGTGCCCAAATTTTTTGGGTTTTTCAAGTATCCTGAGCGCGTATCAATAACCATCAGCTGAACTTCCTGCTCGCCTCGTCGCTTATTATTATAAAAAACTTCTATACAACTTTTAGAAACAATTGGTCTGCATAATATATAGTCTTATACCACAAGGGTTATTGCCGGCAATGTTATTTTATTTTTGGCAGTTGTCTGGCCATTTCTGAACTTGTATTACATGAGTGTATGTTAGAATTGTTGAATTACAAGTGGTGCATTTAAGAAAGTGTGCTTATTTAGTGATGTGTGATCCATCAGGGTGCTCAACATGATAATGAACTGATGAGTCGACGTGACTGTGTGAGTTTGGGCGATAATAATCACTTCTTTCGTCTGTCTGCGGCTTGTAACATTTGCCCATCGGGTGTTGTGTAGATTGAGGGTGAGAGATATCCATGAACGCATAGTGGCAAGAATGGCACGGGGCCAGCCATTTGAGTCACAAAAGTCACCGAAATAGCCCAAAATTAAATGATTGCGAATCCGAAGGGACAATGGGCGAGCACATATCTCGACGGACACGTGGCCGTTGGGGCCGTAAAGTCCTTGAATGGCGACCACGTACCGGTAGTCGCAGTATTGGTAGACCTCCCAATAGATGGACCGATGATCTGGTCAAGATCGCCGGAATAGGTTGGATGAAGGCAGCGCAGGACCGATCGTCGTGGAGATCTTTACCAGTGTAAGACTTTTTGCACAGGATGCCGGCTAGATTATGGGTACCACAACGACGCCAATTTCTGCCGTGAAGCAGTAATGTGTAAACATTATTATGCTTCCGCCTGAAGGGCGCCGTAGCTAAAGAATGACTGGGCAAATGAGACTTAACATCTCTCAAGGTGACGAGCGCAATTATTGCAGTGCCGCTCAGAATTTTTGGGTTTTTCAAAAATCCTGAGCGGCACTGTAATGGGCAGGGCGAATCAATTACCATCAGCTGAACTTCTCAACTGGTCCTTTACTGTTATTAAAAAAAAAAGATCTTTAGAGGAGGCCTTTGCGTCTTCCGGCTGATATAATCAACCGCTGTGTCCCTTGCAGACCATGATATTATGACGTACCGGGGGATTGGCCAGGCACCGGCGGAGTGGGGGGTATCCACTGCGGCTGCCGCAGCTTGACGTGATAGTAGAACGTGCGGCCGCGGTCGTCGGTCGCACTTCGCCACATCGACGGCAGCACGATTTCACCGTCTTCTCCTCCTTGATCATCTGCCGTCGTAGCCTGTAGAAAAAATTATATGAATAATTGTGAACGTTAAAATTAAAACTATGCGTATGAAACGGTAAATGTTGCTCAGACGGCTCGACGTATAATCAAAGAGGATGTATATACTTTATGTAATAAGAGGCGGGACTGCCTAAGTAAAAGTTGAAATTCAGTTTAGTATGAAACGTGCCGTTTGAAATAGTAGTAATTACAGTATTGCGATTGGCTACGAAGTATATAATCCGGCTAAGTTTGAAAGACTAAGTTTGCCTAAAACGTAGTGGATTTCGGCTATCTCCGTTCTTTACAAGATTATAACCGTCATCAGTTAATCTTTCAATGACTGCACGTTTCATGCAATCTAGTGAATTTTTCTTAGAGTTCCGCTAGGCGTATAATGAATATTCAGTATACTTTCGTATACTGAATGGGCCTCGAATTGGGTACACTAAGGCACTCATTACTCAAGCACATCTCACCTATAACTATGTATGTAGTAACAAACCTATCTTGGATGACACCGACTAACTTTTTCAAAGAGTGTGTGAACTTTTTTTATGTGTTGGTTATGTCTTTTAATGTTCTGGTAACTTATTATAAATTTTAATTGACATTAGGTAGGGACCGGAACTATGTAATGTTAATTTATTTTTAGTTTGCAAATTTATTATTTTTATAGCGATAGTGTGTTGTGCAGCGAAAAAAGATTTATGTATTTTATTATAAACTTACATACTTCGAGTATACTTATGTAAACTTACATCAGGCTCGTGGTTGGTGCGGGGATCCAGCGACTGCGGTTGCGGTTGCGGCTTCTGCTGCGGCGGCACGTGCGGCGGGAACGAACCCAGCTGCTGTCCAAACATGAACCCGCCCATCCCGAAACCCATCCCCATCATACTGGAAACATTTACATATATTATTATACTTTAAACTGAGCGTCGGATCCGCCGCACTCTACGGTCTTCAAGGTCACCAATCTCATGAGATTATTTGGCAAATCATAGGTTTGATGATCAACAAGGGAACAAAACTGTAAACTGCCGCCATACTAGCGTTGCCGGCTTTTTAGATAGGTGGTTTTATGAAAGTTGTGCCCTCTCTAGAACACGACGGGCGGCCGCTCAGGGAGGGATTCTCGGACTCTGGCAGTCATTTCCTACTGGAATATTATTATTACTACTTACGACTAAAATATGAGTCCTTAGAAACAGGCCATTATATATATACCTGGTATTATTTATAGATCAACACAGGCAGTTTGATAGTAAAATTAGTTAAATGCAGTGTTTTAAAATAGGTAAAAATAAATTAGGATACGACATAATTTCCGAAATATGAAGTTACGGAGCGCAGTCGCTATCGTCTGTACAGAACTACACGTGCCTATAGCAGCGTGCGATGTTATGACGTCACTTATGACGCGCCGTATGTTGTATATAAATAATGCGGAAACGATTATTACGAGGCACGACCTTCAAATCCACTCGCTTTATATTATTGAAAACAACAACTAGAGTATTTTTAGGCATATAAGAGCTCTGGACTAATAAAGTTTTTGTGTGATTTGACAAACATATATTCTCACCATTGTGCTTGTCTCCCAGAGTAGACAGAGATTATAGACCTGTATTTGTGAAGTCTGAAGTGGAAACTTCTTTAGCCGCGGTGAACACTTTTTGGTAGGGGTAAATCTTGTGGGTTAGCGTCACCGAATGGCGCAAGCGATAAATAAATTAATTTTCAGTTTGATAAAATTATTACAGAAATAAAATTTGAATAACAAAATTTTATGAACGATGTGGGACTCGCAACCACGACCTTCGCGTTCCGTGCCGGTGCTCTAACCAATTGATCAAATTTTATTTGTGTATTAGTTCGAGTCCAAATTATTAATTAAATTCATTAAGTCTTTGAACTATATAAGTACAACAACTTTTTGTATGGGTGGTATCTCGTGAGTTCGCGTCACCGAAATGCTTATAGCAGTGTATCTGTTGCTATACAGCTGACGTTTTGTGCAATATTGGTGCTGTGTATATCTTATAAGTGAAAATTAATTTTACTTTTGTCAGCAGTCTCTACAACTGCCATTTTTTTTATAATTTGTATTTGTCATGTTCATTCGTTCTGTTTATCAATTTAGTAGAATGGTGAGGTGAGGAATGAACTGTCTAAACCACGTCATCAATCCTTTGTCAATTATACTTCATTCCCACATGAGTTAAAAAAGTTTTGCGCTAAAATGTAAAGTAATAAATACCACGAGGCACATTTAACTAAATAATAATAAAAATTACATTATTAATGTTTTTTATTTATATATTTTAATTAATTTTATCTAATTAATAAAGTAATGTTATATTATACCTACTTTAATACAAAATCGGTTATTCTGTCTGATATAAAATATTTTTATTTTTTATTTATTTAACACAACATCTACCACCCACCGCTTAATATCAGCACAAGAAAACGTAGCGTTTTAAAAGCCCAGCGCTTTATATGCTTCAACATTCCTGAATGTTCACCAAATATTCTACATTTAATAAAATCAACAGACTAAAGTTAACATTTAACATCGTATAAGAGGAGCTAACCAATAGAGATGGTTTTATAGAATACGTACTGTATTTTACTGTTGGGTCATGCTGCTGACATTGATATAGTGTTTGCTCTGCAAAAGAGAGCTGTTCGTGCTATATATCAGCTTGCTTATAGACAGTCTCTCAAAGAAAAATTTAAAGAAATAAATATTATGACTGTTCATTGTCAGTGCATTTATGAAAATTTAATATACGTTCACAAAAACTGTCACCTTTTTGCTCTTAATAGTGATGTTCATTATTATAACACTAGAAATAAGGGATTGATTGTAACTAATTGTAGTAGGCTTCATAATATACATTAATAGCTTTAAGGGTAAATGTATACACTTCTATAATAAAGTTCCAGCCACTGTAATCACAAGGCATTATCTATAAATAAATTAAAATGTTTTATAAAAAAATTGCTCTGTCGTAAATCCTATTACTCCACTGCTGAATATCTAAATGATCGGACAGCCTGGGACTAGATCGTGAATATTTTATAGCGATAGAAATGACTGTACATTATTGTATATTTTTATTGAAAAGAGCGCAAAAAAAGAATGCTGGGAGAGTTTCTTGCGCCGCTTCTTCTCTCTCAGAGCGCCATTTGTTTCCGAAGCGGTAGTAGTATCTAGTAGTTATTAGAAATGACATCAAAAAGAATTCTAAAGGAATAAATTTTCAGAAAATAAATGCTTTTTATGCCTTTAGAAAGAACATGTTGTCATACTCATGGAACATAGTATGCGGTAGTTAGTCGCCCGTAAGTTACCGTGCCGAACGGTCGTATGTAAAACATCTATTAAATAAACAGTACATTTAGTTCCGCGTCAGTGTTTATCTCATCCCTGAACACCCAATCCTAAAAACAGATACATCTTTGTATTTTTTCGCATAGTTACGCCTTAGCCTAAAGAGGATTACTAAAATCTGACTAAACCGTGAAGTGATGTAGCCTGAATATGCCTAGATATACTGATAGATCTCTGGCAAATAATAGCTAAATTCGTAATGTTAATTCATTCTGCAATAATTAATATTTTTTATTATTCTCTACAGTTTGGTATGCAGGCACTTTAACCTCCAAAGCTCTACGGATTTATTGGTGATGTGCATTACTTGGCCACTGATATAGGTAATAGTTTTCTTTTTGTTCGGATATTAGCAAACACACAATACTTTCAAATATGATGATGGAAAGTTAATTAGATTCCCTCGGCATTTCATAAGAAGGGCTAAAATATATTCATTTATTTAAGTCTTCTCTCAGTACTTATTCTTATTCGACCTATCATTGTAAGCACACAAACTAAAATATCTCATAGTTCAACAAGTGTATTACAAGATTTTTACATCCACGTTTCCACACTCCATATAAGAATATTGAGAAAACAAGGTTCAACTGAAAGAGCTTTGCCGTTTTTCAGCTGTTTTAGGGCCATACTAATCTCGTACAGGCTGACATCTGGTATTATGTATTATTTAACTTCGGTATTATGTTGGGTTAATTTGGCTCTTGGGTCTGCAGCCTTGTTGGTATTAGGTGCACGTGCAGTCATGTATAACTGTCAGTAGAACTTCTCGACTTCCCTCACTTCGGGTTTAAGGACTCTACCCACTACAACGTATCATACCATGACCGTGCTATGAGCGTATCAGACACGACAAGCAATACGATACGCTCTACTATGCCCACTAGAGCGTATCAATTACGTATCAAAGTCGTATGTATCGGCTTTAATGACCGGAGCGTCAGCATATCATCTCATTATCATCCGCATGACAAGCCCGTGCGTAACCATTTTAGTGACGGGAGGGTCCGCATATCATCTCCGTATCATCCGAGTACCATATCCGAGCGGTCCCTGTGCGCTGTTGTCGCGTTTGTAGTAATTCACCTGATTGGCAACGCGTTTATAACGGCCATCTTCTGCGGTTATAACGCGGGTACTCACCATTTCTGCGCGCACCGGTGTGGCAACGTCGCGTGTCATGCACAGAGCGTATCGCCACCGGCAAAATATTCTCGCCGACAATACTTGCCGCTCCGTGCATGGCATGCTACGGTGCTGGTCGGTAACGGAACGGGCTAGTGGGCATGGTCTCATACTTTTTAATACAGAGAATATTTTTTTGCCTGACACGTTCATAGCACGGTCATGGCATGATACGTTGTAATGGGTAGAGTCCTTTAGACAAAACGACCCTGTCACCGGTCTTCTGCCTCGTCAATTGGCTCCTCTGCCCAATAGACAAATCTCGTGCAAATACTGTTACGCTCTTTTGTTATCGTATAAGTGTTCGGTACAATATCAAAAATGGTAAAGGACGCTTGAAGTCAGTGCATCATGACGAATCCAAATAATGGTGCTTATCCCTTGAGGCGCCAATCATACTGCTGACGTCTGCTATCAAAACTACCGTTGAGTGCCAAACCAGACGTCGTACGTCTGCTTGGCACACAATGGTAGCAGATATTTTTCGTTAAATATACACAGAGTAAGACAGGCTATACCCGATATACACGATATACCACAAGAAAGGTAATTTAACAGACTATAAAAGTAAGAATATTTAATTTTAAAACTTTATCTGTGTAAATACGACAAGCCGTCAAAATGCGGTCAGCCGATTAGCCATACTTTAAACGAAATTTGTTTAAATTACGCAGTATCTATTGTTTATGTATTCTTACAAAGCGCTAGTTTAATAACAAAAGCATTGACGTTCGTTTTTATAAACAAGCCGAAACACTTCAAAAGCAATAAATTTTATAGTAACACGAGCCCGTTGAAATTAGCGTCGGTAACGAGCGGCGGCTTAAGACGGACATGTGCGTCACGCGCATCTTAGACAGTGACGGGTTATGGGTTGATCTAGATGCAGACTCAAGAATCTAATAGTAAGTCCTTAATTGAAGGAATACGATGGGACGTTTCCAATATACATTGCCATCCAGATGACAGTACCAGGTATGGTGTATACTCCGGCCGTGCAGATCTCCCAGGAATACTCGAGTGCCATAGGTGTTTCTTCTTTAGAAGCCACTCTGAATTCTGAAGAATCCAACCATATCAAGTGTTACTTTGCAAAATTTTAACAGTTATAAATAAAAATCTCAAAACAATTTGTTGCTTTTACAACAAGATCCCAGAAAATGTTCAAAATCAATACATTAAGAAAATCAAAAGAATTGATAAAAAACATTTGTGTGGTAACTTGGTTACTATAACATAAATGACTTTCTTAATGATACCACAGATTGGAAATGGAGCGACCGCCCTTAGGCTATTAAGTAATAAATTTTATCTACGCCCATACTTTAAATCCTTTATTAAAGATTCTGAAACAGTTAGCTTATTACCCACATTAAAACACCCAATGTCGTAATAACCATTACATCATCCAAACGAGTGTTGTAATGTTGTACTGAATTTCATAACAACACTCCTTGGTTTTTTTTTTCGATCCCTTCATGCACAAAGAGATTCAACAAACAGCCACATTCTTATTGCTCGATGCGTGGTATTTGTATGAATTTCAAAAGGAGAACATTTTCGTTTACGCGCGTTCCACACTACCAGAACATGGCGCGCCGTAAAAAAAAGTTAGGTTAATCGAAACCCCGCCATTTTTCTTGAAAAAATGAGCTATTCAAGTTTTGACAGCACACCGCCGGATATTTTAAACGCTGCAAAATAACTCAATAATCAAGTGAATTTTAATAATTGCACTATACAAAATGTAAATTACTACTAAAATTAATAATTCTTTCATTAATACTTAGTTTATTTGTATATAAGCAGTAAGGGATGATATTAGGTTACTACTAGGGCTGGCTGTTTTAATGTTAGCAGTAAGCTAACTGTTTCAAAATCTTTTAGAGGATTCATATTTTGGGTATAGATTGTATGCAACTGTTGATAATTAGGTATTAAAACACTCATGTGATACTATTATCACACAACAGTTGCATAAATAACTATTATTGTACGATATTACATTGTAACCATTATTTTTATGAAATAGCACGCTGAGTTTCTTGCACCCGTTGTTCTCAAGTCTGAAGCATACTTTTTCGAATGAGTGGTAGTTTTTGACGTTCAATAAGTGATATTATATCCTATTTTGAATAAAAATATTTGAATTTGTAAAGTTGTTATAATGCTATCAAGATAGAAGTTCCATTCTTCCACAAATACATTCATACGAGAACACACATTGCGTCTACTATAAATAGCACATATAATATATCATATAACAGTGTATCTATTCATCCACATACAACAACATACAGGTTGTCAATGTCGATTTTCGACTAATTTAATTCCCGTAAGCCTAACTCCATTATATTCACATTAGATACGTTTTTATTTTATTTTTGTAATATTCATAAGAAATACCAGCGATTTCAGTTAATAAAAACATTATCGGTACAAAAAATTGCACCAGTTTATAGTAATTTAATTTACTCTCCATCAAAAGATAAAGTTCAGTAAAAAAAATATTGATACTTACTTGGGCTGTGGCATGCAAAATGGTTGTCCAGGAAAAGTTGGGCAAAATCCTGGTGGTCCCTGAAATTCCCCATTGGGTCCAATCCATTCCGGTGGTATATCAGTCGGTATCATCCCTGGCATCATATTTGGCACGATCATATTAGGCCCGGCCATCATATTATGGGGTCCACCCATGATATTTTGTGGGCCACTCATCATATTTGGACCTGGCATCATATTAGGGCCCCCTATCATATTCGGCCCACTGGTTAGAATATTACCACCAACAGGCATTATATTTGGTCCATTCTGCATAATATTTGGTCCATTGGGCATCATATTCGGCCCATTCGGCATCATGTTCGGCCCAGTTGTCATTATATTAGGGCCATTTGGCATCATATTCGGCCCAGTTGGCATTATATTAGAACCATTCGGCATTATATTCGGCCCATTCGGCATTATATTGGGCCCATTTGGCATCATATTTGGCTGTCCTGGCATCATACCTTGCGGGAACATTTGCTGAAAGTAAATAAACATTCTATTTTATCTTTAGTTCGAATTATTCTATAATATGTTTTAATAATATTATCATTATAAATATATCAAAGCTTATAATTCGAGAATACTTTAACCACCAAGTCTAAATTGATTTGAAGGACTCATATTACTGTGGCTTTCAAAACCGATCAGAAAAAAAAAGAAAAAGTAGGTTTATACGAGGGCTGCACTAAAGTATCGGGAATGGAATATTTCCACTGTTCCTGTCATATTAAAATCTTTTTAATTGAAAACTCCTTGGTTTTAAAAATCGAATACCATTTATTTATTTAAAAAAAGATTCTCGGTCTTGTCACAAGGTTTTTTCAAACTTGTATAGTCGTTGAGAAAATGGAATTGACTCGAGAAAATTCTAGAGCGATGATTTATTATGACTTTCAGTGGTTTAACACAAAAACAGTGTGTTGACCGGATGATTTCTGCATTTGGTGATGAAGCCCCATCCAAAACCACAATTTATCGCTGGTTTACTGAATTTCAACGTGGACGTGTCAAGCTCAGTGATGATCCCCGTCAAGGTCAGAATGGTATGCTAGCATTTGTTTGCCACAGGTAGTTTGTGAACTCTGTAAAGAGAACTGCAACCGCCGCATCATCCTCCATCACGACAATGCGAGTTCTCACACCGCGCACAGAACAAAAGAGTTTTGAGAGCAAGAAAACATAGAATTATTAGACCATCCGCCGTACAGCCCCGACCTAAGCCCTAATGATTTCTATACTTTCCCTAAAATAAAGAATAAATTGCGTGGCCGGAGATTTTCATCACCTAAAAAAGCTGTGGACGCCTACAAAACGGCCATTTTGGAGACCCCAACTTCCGAATGGAATGGTTGCTTCAGTGATTGGTTCCATCGTATGGAAAAATGTGTCAAATTTCGCGGAGAATACTTCGAAAAGCAATAAATACATTTTTAAATAGTAATTTGTGTCACTTCCTTGATTCCCGAAATTTTCAGTGCCGCCTTCGTATGTACACCACACATAAAATATCTATAACGAAATTGCATATTTCGCTCTCAATTTGTAATTTGTATAAATACGCATGTATACCTGAGGGAAAGCATCCTGTGGCCAGAGAGGGTGAACAAACTGTGGATGGGTGTCCCTCTGTCTTCTGTTCTCGTCAGCAACAGCGGCAGCCTCGGCGAATGCACGACGTCTCTCCTCCTTACTCATGGGAGGCACAGCGGCCAGTACCCTCTCGGACAATCTACGAATCCATTACATACATCAATTATATAAATCCAATAAAACTAGAACTTCTCTCAATACTCAAAATATTTATTGAATTCTATAATTATATTATCATATACAATACAATTTTCTAAATCTTATGTTACAATTTGTTGAATAAAATTTAGGACAATGACGGAGAACATAAAAATTTAAAATTATCCCTAATTACTTTTAAAAAATAAAACTAGTACTATGGCTACAATTAAAAAAAAACAAAATAAGAAATAAAAGTACAAACTGTAAATTGAACCTATTAATTGAAATAAAAGAACAACTACTTATTTGACTATGCAGACTGAGTAACAGCTAAGTACTTAACTATCTTTAAAGCTGACCATATATCTTAAGTAGTACTGACATTTAAGACCCTGTAGGGTACAATAAATTAATAAGAACTAATTTTTTTTTATGGAATAGGAGGACAAACGAGCGTACGGGTCACCTGTTGTTAAGTGATCACCGCCGCCCACATTCTCTTGCAACACCAGAGGAATCACAAGAGCGTTGCCGGCCTTTAAGGAAGGTGTACGCGCTTTTTTGAAGGTACCCATGCCGTATCGTCCCGGAAACACCGCACAAGGAAGCTCATTCCACAGTGTTGTAGTACGAGGGAGAAAGCTCCTTGAAAACCGCACTGTCTCGGACCGCCACACATCCAGATGGTGGGGATGATATCCTAATTTGTGGCGTGTCGTGCGAAGGTGGAATATCTATTTCTTAGATAACATTGATAGTTTAACTTATAAATACAGAAAATTCTTATTCACTTTCATATTGTTTACTTACTTTATTAATTATCACAAATATTCACCTACAGAATAGTAACATTTTAGAAGCAATATCTATTTAAACTGGTTTATGAATTTGCTATTATTTGTTATACTAGTCATATAGGTTAAAATTGAATTATTTTATCAAATAAACAGAATTATATATTTTTTTATGGAATTCGAGGACAAACGAGCGTACCGATCACCTAGTGTTAAGTGATCACCGCCGCCCACAATCTCTTGCAACACCAGAGGAATCACAGGAGAGTTACCGGCCTTTAAGGAAGGAGTATGCGCTTTTTTATAGGTACCCATGTCGTTTCGTCGTGGAAACACCGCATAAGGAAGCTCATTTCATAGCTTTGTAGTACGTGGAAGAAAGCTCCTTGAAAACCGCAATGTGGAGGACCGCCAATTATAATTAGTCTTGTTTATATACATAATTTGCTTTATGCTTGGATCTTTTGCAAGTACACACTACCATGGCTAATACTACTACAGCAGTTATGGTAGCACAAAGTTGTTCAATGGATTTACTTTGACGATTGAACAAGTATTATTTTATATCAATTATTTATAAGCTTCAGTATACGGTTATAGAGGATATAATTTCGAACAATGACCTGCTTCTTTAAAAAATACAATAAAATGCAAATCTTCAGCTAAACTTTAACAAGTTGTACGAGACAACGATTAGTAATAAGTGCTACAAACCTAATACTCCGCCTTCCCTCCGGACTGCCTCTCCTTTTTCTTCTATCCCTATCGTCTCTATCTCTGTCCCGCTCCCTATACCTGTCCCTATCTTTATCCTTTTCCCGTTCTCTATCTCTGTCCCGATCGCGGTCGCGTTCTTCTCGCCGGTCTCGCTCCCTCTCACGGTCACGGTCTCTGTCACGGTCACGGTCTCTTTCACGGTCACGATCTCGCTCGGCGTCACGTTCACGGTCACGTGCCCCGCTGGAGTCAGCTGCGCGACGTTCAACGTTCGCCTGGCGCTCGTGTTCTTTCATTTGCTGTATGCGCTCCTTTTTCGGGATTCTGAATACTTCCTACAATAAAAAGATAATGACATTTTACCTATTAAATTTTTCACACTTACTCTATTAAATTTATGTGTCTAGATAGAGGGCAACCGATGAAAAAAGGTCAGGTTTATAACTTTAGTGTGCCTGACAAGCTATGTCTTACACTCGCAATTTGTAGGTCACTTTGTGTTAGTGTGCATGTATTGCTCACAATTGAGGTTGACAGTTAACCACAATTTTTTTCGACGTTTTCACAGCTGTCACAGTCTATCTAGAAGTATAATTGATCTAAGGAGGTGAGTTTATAAATCCCCCACAATCTATAAAATTGGTATGTATGTAAATTAAAATGCATGTTATTTAAATGAGAAATATCACGCAAATTAGTACAGGTGCGTCTGTCTATTGCTATTTAACATCATTTCAGATCCGCGCGGAAAACATCACCCTGAATTTTAAATCTTAATATTTCTTAATTAGCGAAAATTCTATTAACTCAATACTACTGTCAGCCATATTATTACAGTAATTAGTTAATATGTGTTATCAAGCGCTACCAACTTCAGAGTCATAAGGTATCCCAATTAATAATTACATTTATATAAATGCTATTATTTATTACTCTGTTAGTAATGTTATTTAGTTAAATTTGATAAGTGTATGTTTAACATATTTTCCTAGCAGTAATATAGTGTGCTGTCATGCCCTATATAAGATCGTCTGTCGCTGGTCTGGCGCACCCCAGTATCAGCTCGATCCATTCGACCGTGTGCAACGCAGAGCAGCTCGAATTGTCGGGGACCCAGTGCTATGTGAACAGCTAAGTGATCTTAGCGTTGTGTACAGACGTCGCTTCATTGTGTGTCTTCTACCGAATGTACAACGGGGAGTGTTCCGAAGAGCTATTTCACCTGATTCCTGCCGCCGAATTCCACCTACGCAGACACGCCACATATTAGTATATTATCCCCACCTCCACATTGCGGTTTTCAAGGAGAATGAACTTCCTTGTGCGGTGTTTCCGGGACGATACGACATGCTTCAAAAAAATACAACTTCCTTAAATGTCGGCACCGCTCCTGTGGTGTTTCAAGTGAATGTGGGCGGCAGTGATCCCTTATCACCAGGTGACCCGTACGCTCTTTTGTCCCATTTTTCCATAAAAAAAAGGTAGAGTGCTAAGTTCGAATACATTACTTATTATGAATTCTAAGTGGAAACTCTGTCCAAATACAGTGATTTTAAGAATTCTGTGTGGTTAAATTACCACCCATTTCTACACTACATCTTAATATCCAATCATTAATTCATTAAAATATTAAGTAAACATGTAGAGAAGTGAATTTCATATTAGTTGATGGAATAATATAGGGATAATAGATACTTGCCTTTAAGCTGGACCACCTCTCTAACAACTGTCGGGAGAAATCCTTCACCCTCTCGAGTATGGCTGCATTTTCTTTACTCTTGTCCACAGGAGTTACATCCTGGCTACCCTTACTTGTTAAATCTCCTGCTAGACAAAGTAAAATCATATTATAACTTAGTCTAGTGCCAAAGATCTGTAATAATTCTGTACATTTATTAATTACAATTACTTCTGTCAAGTAAAAACTTAAAAATAAAATTGTTTCTATAAGTAATTACGGGATACAGAAGACAAAGCGGGATCTGTGAGTGATCACCGCTAACCATGTACTCTTACAACGTCAGCGGAATCACAGGGCCATTGACAGCCTCCTACTTAGCTGTAGCTTACCTCTCTCTTTTTTTTTTATATATTTATTAATAAAAACAAATTTTACATTGCGGTTTCAAAGCAATAAAAACCACTGAGGTTTGTACAATTGCTAAATTAAGTCTACACCGACAGTGTTTAATTAATAAAAGAAAAAATAGTTCACAATCGTTAGAAACTTAGATATACATTATAATTTTACAAAATTAATAGTTAAGCACAATAAGTTGATCGGTGGTCAGTCAAGTCTTAAAAAGTATTTTTTTAAATTCTGTTTTAAATTTGTCTAACTTAAAATACGGCACAATCACTTGGCCTGTAAAAATATTCAGTGCAGGTATACTGCAATCTTCCATATATGATTTTGTTTCTGTCTTCTCCTGCGTAAAGAACCCACGGTACAGACTCTCACACAGCCAGTCTCACACTTCTTTTCCTCAATTTATCTATCAAATCTCTAAGGCTATACAATGTTATCAAAATCATTTTAATAATGCGACTATTTCAGTAATAAAAAGTAAAAAAAAAAAAACAAATATATGTATAATATTATAGTGATTATCTTAATTTAAAATTACTGTGTAACAGTTATTGCTATCAAAAGGAGCTGACACAGCGTCATACTGCGTTCGTATAATACAAACACAACACTGATTTTCAGCAGCCCCCTGGTGACCCATTGAGTAACTACTATTTGTAAATAATATTTTTTGTTTTATTAAATATTCCATTAATATTTTTTTTTAAAGATGATAATTTGAAATTTGGTACTACTGTTCAGAATATCCTATTAATATTATAAATGTGAAAGTTTGTATGTCTGGATGTATGTTTGTACTTCTTTAACGCAAAAACTACTGAATGGATTTTGATGAAACTTTACAATAATATAGCTTACACACCAGAATAACACATAGGCTATTATTTATAAAACTATCGCGTGAATTATACTTTATATGGCAAAACAACGTATAAACAACGTCAGCTAGTAGGGTCATAAATATTAAAATAATAGCAATTTTAGAAATGTTAGCAACGGAAACAAACAAAAAGGTCGATCCCATTTCATCCAGTAAAACCTAAAATGACTCACCAATTGCATCCTCATTTAAGACCGGTTCAGCCTGGGTGTCTGAGGAGCTGAGCCACCGTTCCACTATGGTGAAGAACCGACTCTCCTGCACCATTGTCTTGTTGGGTATTGGAAGCCTGTCGACTGTTTGTAACATCTCTAGCCTGAAAGATAAACAAGTGTTAAATTTTGTTATCCTTTAAGGCAAACCCAAAATTAAGATGGTAATGATGAATACATCAGTTTTCACTTGAACATAATTCAACAAAATTTGGATAATTAACGATGTTTACTGTTTTAAGAAAAAATAAAACATCCTTACGTGGTCGCATAAAACGGCTCGAAGTAGGTGTCAGTGCCTACGCTAGCGCGGCTACTAGACTTCTTACAGGATGTTCCGAAATGATATTATGGATTTTTTTTAGATGAATTATATAAGTAAGTAAATAAGTATATCTTTATTTGGAACAAACACTACAAATACACGTGAACATTTACAAAATATAATAACAAATAATATGAAAAAACTTATCTAAAAAATTACTATAATATGCCTAATCTAATTAATACTAACATACATTAAAAACTAAAGTAAGGCTTATTCTATATCAACATAATAAGGTGGTGTTTGCAGTGCTTTGTCCCAAAAAGGTTTGCCACTCAGCATATTAGTTGGGTATCACCCAACACTGATTTTCAGTAGCTACCTTCAATAAGGCGGCCGTCGCGATTACAGCCACAAGTGCTTCCATTATTTTACTTTAAATATTTTTTTTTATTACGGTACAGTAGTTTTACCCATGTGTTTATTTAACCAATTATTGGCCATTTTAAATGGGTACTTGGATATCCACGTCTAAGACCAATGAACAAGGTAAGTGCACATAGCTCATAATCAATCAAAAGAGAAAATCATAAAAAACAAAGCAGAAATATTTACTGGAGGTAAATTTTCTTGCTTGCCAACAAATGGCCAGTCTGGAAGCTTTCAGAAAGGCCCACATATAACAAGTGGTCTAGTCAATGTCACTGAGTTTGCCAGTCTCAGTTCAAAGAAAACAATAAATGAATTATTATACAAATGATTTAAGTTTTCTTTAGTGTTAATTCCGCCAATATTTGTTTTTAAAAACAGTCTCGTGCCAGATTTTGGCGAGACAACACGCTCTGAGGATGCCTCGTGTAGAGGCGAAACACGTGTCGAATTGTTTTAAAAACAAATATTGGCGGAATTAACACTAAAGAAAACTTAAATCATTTGTATAATTATGGATTTCCGCAAAGTAACGCCTAATTCAATAATTTTTTTTTAAATAAATGAATTGTTTTAAATTAGTTTTCCACATTAAACAATCGATTTCTGTCCCATGAATGAATTATTTTATTTTTGTTTTCCATATTCAGCTTTCGATTGCTGTACTACTTCTTCGTTCTTTCGTCATGAGCACTTATATAATATTGACACACTTTTACACAAGTTTTAGCCTGTGCTATGGGATGCCATACCCTATACTTTCTTAAATATACAATATAAGTAAACAAACATCTATATTCATCATATAAAAGTGTGGACTTCCGGGATTCGAACCATGTACCTCCAGCTTAGTAGGTAGAGTCACTAACCACTGGGCTATATGAGTTGTCGAATTATATAGAAACCTTTTTATACTGCGTGGCGCTACCATGGCGACATTAAATAAACACACGGGTAGAACTACATAACCGTAATCATAAAAAAATAAAAAACATAATTCAAATAATAATAACTTATATTTTTTTTTGTGCCGGCGGGACTCTATTTTTTATATTTATATTTGTAATATTGTTTTTTATAAATATGTTATATATATAAATGTAGAAAATAAGATTAAATTGTAATAAAGAGAATAATAATAATAATATTGACACACTTACACAAATTATCTTGCCCCAAGTTAAGCATATTTAGCCTGTGTTATGGGTTACAAGACAATGATATATTTAATGCAATATACTTACTTAAACATACATAAAGTCATATAAACATACATACAAACATACATAAATACATTTAAACATCCATGACTCGGAAACAAACATCCATATTCATCATATAAATGTTTGCACCTACCGGGATTCGAACCCGGGACCTCCAGCTTAGTAGGTAGGATCGCTAACCACTCGGCTATACAGGTTTAAATAAATAAATCCATTTTCCATCAACACCTGTAAGAAATCTAGTAGCCGCGCGCTAGCTTAGGTACTGTCACCTACTTCTTGATGTTATATGCGACCACGTAAGGATGATTAAAATTTTAATAATTTTTTCCTAAATAATATATAATGTGTTAAACAATTTGTTATGTTTTTAAAGTGATAACCCTCACTTCTATTAATACACAAATAAAATTTGAAAAACAAAATTTTATGAACGATGCGGAACTCGGACCCACGACGAACAAAGCATACAAGATTTTATGACGATACGGCACTCGAACGGTTAGCTCAGTTGGTTAGAGCACTGGCACGGAACGCCAGAGGTCGTGGGTTCGAGTCCCGCATCGTTCATAAAATTTTGTTTTTAAAATTTTGATTGTATATAATGTGTTTGTTTGAAAATTTCGAGATTTCAATCATTTTATTTTAGAATTGCTTTTTTACGATTAAGGTTAGATGTGTTTATCTTTAACTCCCATAACTCTAAGGGATTAACTAGACCGTTTATTAGAATAGATTGGTGTATTTTATTTAATTATGTTTTTTTGCGCTTCATATCTTTCATTCTGAAATAATTATCAAACATCAATGTCACACAACTTTACGAGAAAATGCTTCAAAATAATGAATGATGCACTTACCTACTTAACAATGAAAAATATCCCATGTCAAAGTTAGCTTTGTATATTGTAAGTGTAAGTTTGGCAACGTCGCTAAGACTAGCACCAACTGTTTACAATCAAGACACGATGTACATTTAAAAACATTTTTACACCCACATTCTAGAACAGATGTTTCTTGGACTTTTCTTTTTCATTTTAGCTATAGATTATAACCCTAAAGTTATGGGAATTCAATATAAACACGTTGTATATTGTAGTGTACTGACATCTAGTCTTAACAGAGTATGTGTTAACTATCATTGTCACTGTCACGACATCGACAGTGACATTAACCGTGTGACGTGTGACCCCCCCACAAACCTCATGTATTAGTTTTTAAGCATAATAAAGTTTTATCCCTCACTACGTAGATAGGGTTGTAGAAATAAGTTTTCTGATACCTACATATATAAGGCTTAATTGTAAATTGCTTTAATAAGTAGATTTAAGTAATTTTGTATATATATTTTAATATCAAATATAGAAATTTGGAATTTGAAAATTTGATTTTTTATTCGGAAGGCCAGTTCTAATCAGCTATTGGTTGCGTGTGGACGTGTCGGGGGGAAAAATGCTACATAGTAAAGATTAGTTGTTTCACTCGTGAGCAAACGATGAACTTTACGTATTTGAAGTCAAAACAATAAACACACTAACTTGAAGTGCAGCGGCGCGTCATTGCACCACGGAGCGATGAGCCTCAGACCGCGGTAGTCCAGGAACAGTCTCCTGCAGGGCAGGTCCGCGTCTCTCAACAGCCGCAGCAGAGCTATCTGGGCGCGACGGCTCTTGGCTCGCACCACGGTACGTGACAGACGGAGTGTGTGGCTCTGGTTCTTAATACCAGTGCGACCCAACGCTTCCAGGTCCTCTTCAATCTGTCAAACACATATTAGTTTCACCAAACTATGTTTAATATAATACTAGGTGAAACCGGCGCTTCGGCCGCGTAGATAAAGGGTGTTTTAAAATAATAAGCAAGTTTGTAATTGAAGATTATCTCACGTCCTATTCCAGTTCCGATTCCCGTTCCCAACATATTACATTAATCTTATTTCGAGGAAGATAACGAAACCTACTATTGGTACAGTTACAGACATTCGACGTGAATTTCAGTTTTTCATAAATCCCGCGGGAACCATGGATTTTTCCGGGATAAAATGTAGCATATGTTCTTTCCCTAGCTCTAGTCTATCGCTGTACAAAATTTCATAAAAATAGCTACAGTACCTCCAGCGTAAAAGCGTAACAAATAAACTTACATTCACCTTTATAATATAGCAGGGAAGTAGGTATATATTACAACAAATTCAAATTTAATATACTTCTCACGACCTAAATGCCCAAAATCCTCCCCGTCTATAAATAAAAATAGATGTTTGAGAGTTATTGGACCAACTCTCGTGTGGCAGATATCTCCAAAACTTCAAAAGGCAAATTTTATGGTGAACTTCAACCCGAAATTCCTTTAAAACTCTCTGGTTCTCGAAATTTAAGCTCCCAATAAAACAAAAATAACAACAGTTTGCCGATTAGCTACCCCCGGGACCTCTAGCTTAGTTATATTATGTGTGTTTGTCCATTATAATCTAGTAGCATGTATATTTGTTTACAGGTATAATAAGAAAATAAAACTGTTTCATCTTGGAATCAACCATTACCATAAACACTTGATAATTTGTTAACACCGACCAAATACATACTCGAAGATTGGTGGTCTACCTACACTTAACATAGGCTCAATTGTTGTGCTCCTGCCACAGAAGCTACAATAGGAACAATAGATAAATTGAATTGATAAAAAGATAAAAATGAAAAGCCACATGAGTTTTAAACACTCTAAGCAAGTGGGTAACCTAACAACCGAATAAATTGTGGGGCATAATTAATAGTTATTTATGCAACTGTTGTGTAATAAGGGGTATTAAAACACGAATGTGGATTTATAACTCAAGTGATAATAGTATCACATGAGTGTTTTAATGCCTAATTATCAACAGTTGCATACAAGACTTTATCTACACCCAGAATATGAATACTCTAAAAGATTCTGGAAAAGTTAGCTTACTGCTAACATTAAAACACCAGTCTTAGTAGTAACCTAATATCATTCATTACTGATTATATACAAATAATAAACTAAGTGTTAATAATAATGTTCTTTTGCAGCGTTAAAATAAATCGCTCATTTTTTGTAAACAAAACAATAAAAATATCGAATAACCTACTTTTTTTACGGCGCGCGACGTTCTGGTAGTGTGGAACGCGCGTAAACGAAAATGTTCTTTTTTTGAAATTCATACAGATACCACGCATCGAGCAATAAGAATGTGGCTGTATGTTGAAACTCTTTGCGCGTGAAATGATCGAAAAAGAACATAGGAATGTTGTTATGAAATTCAGTACAACATTACAACACTCGTTTGGATGATGTAATGGTTATTAGAACATTGGGTGTTTTAATGTTGGCAATAAGCTGTTTCAGAATCTTTAATAGAGGATTTAAAGGATGGGTGTAGATAAACATGCAAACTCCATTTGAGTTTTACCTTATTATACTTTTGTGGCATATCGTTATATATATAATTCTTCTGTACGTGTGTTGACAGTGAACTCCTTCTAAACGGCTGAACCGAATTGAATGAATTTTTTTGTGTGTGTTCAAGTGGATTTGAGGATGGTATGGATTCACAATTGAACTACCTCCTAAACGGCTGGACCAATTTTGATGATTTTTGTGTGTCTCCTGCCCATGTGTATGTTAGTGAACTCATTCATCACTCATTTTTCAAATTTAAGACGTGCATACAGGACAACGTCTGTCGTGTCCGCTAGTGGTATATACAGGGTGTCCCAAAGTTATGAGACATGAAGGGAAAGTACCTTAAATATCGAAGATAGGCTATTTTACTGAAAGAAGACTTTATGTTATTTTTAAAAGTTAGTAATTCTGCATTCAGATTTTCTAAAAATTACTTGCCTCGTCTGGGAATCCAACCGACTTAAATGTAAAAAAAACACCGCTACTCTTATGTTGTCAACCGAAAGAATGGCCAAAAACTAATAACTCTTCTTAAGTAATATAGTATTTTAAAAGAAAGTAGTCAATTAAGTGGGTATTGTTTGTAAATTTAATTAATTAAATGCTCAAAATGTGATATCTCTTGTCTTACGCAAATCGCCAATTTTTTAATGAGTTCGCTGCCTGTTGATTTTCTTATCATTTTATGGTGAATACTCGATATGATATGGCACAATTCTGTTTGTAACTGCCCACGTTCTCGTATCGCTTTTTGTATAGCATATCTTTCACGTATCCCCAAAAGAAGAAATCTAATGGAGTAAGGTCCGGGGATCTGGCCGGCCATCTAATCGGTCCATTCGTACCAATCCAAGTAGGAAAACATTCATTTTACGTTGTTCCTTTCTTTTAAAATACTATGTTACTTAAGAAGAGTTATTAGTTTTTGGCCATTCTTTCGATTGGCATCATAATAGTAGATGTATTTTTTTTACATTTCAGTCGGTTCGATTCCCAGACGAGGCAAGTAATTTTTAGAAAATCTTTGAATGCAGAAGTACTAAGTTTTAAAAATAATATAAAGTCTTGTTTCAATAAAATAGCCTATCTTTGATATTTAAAGTACTTTCCCTTCATGTCCCATAACTTTGGGACACCCTGTATATCTATACCAAGTCATCATTAATCAAGGTATGGTAACAATATAACAGTTTATGAAAGAACTTACATCAGCATCTTGCACCAGGTCAGGTGTCTTTGGTTTGTACTTCCGTTCTCGTTTTGGTTTGCGAGGTTGCGGCTGTGGTAGTTCAGTACTCTCATCCAGAGGCTGAATCTGTGATAACTCTGTAGTCTCTGACTTGGTTGTCGATACATCTTCCTCCTATAAAGAAAATAAATTATAAGTGTGTTAATATACCTCCTATATTTCATTCCTTTTGTAAATATATTAAAAAATATATATATAATAGATACCACAGATTGGGAATGTAGATACCACTCTCAAGGTTATTAAATAATAAGTTTAATTGTACAATATTACTTTGTAGACATAAAAAGAGCGCTGATTTTGTTGCGCCCATTCTTCTCAGGTCTGAGGCATTCGTTTTGGAATGGGTGGTAGTTTTTGACTTTCAATAAGTGATGTCACATACTATTTTGAATAAAAATATTTGAATAACTAACATATTAAATGTTTTGTTTAAGGAATATTATGTGTCCATTAAATATTATGTGTCCATTATAGTAATCTCATGGCATGTATATTTTTTCAGATTTAATAAGAAAATAAATTTTGTTCGATCTTGGCACCGATCTTTACCATAAACATTTGTAAATTCGTGTAAATAAACGTGACATTGGTGCCCCTTCCACAGAAGCCACAATAAAAATAATAGAATAAAAGGACAATTTAATTTATGGTAAGTATTAGGTATTTGTGTGTGAATTCTAATTCTTATGCATGTAAGAATAACTGAAGTACCATAATATGCTTAAAAGCGAGACTACAATAATTTAACTCCATAATTTTAATCTAAAAGAAACCGGTTCGCAAATTTACTCTCGATTTTTTTTTCTTTATAAGTAATAATTAAATAAATATTGGAATATATACTTTTAAAATTGTAAACATTGGAATTTTAAGGGGATGTCCTCTACATTAAAAAAGACATATTCGCTTCACAAGTAACTTATAGACTATAAGTGGCTAAGTAGTGATTTAGTATTAAAGTCGGACGTGACACAACGTGTAATAATAGTGTATTTCATTAAACTTAACTGCAAAAACCCTTCCACAACCTGCAACTATATTCAAATTATTATATTTCTTAATTAAATGTACTGGTTTTTTAAGGAAAATATAAGGCGATAACTTTTAACTGTGCACTTCTTAATTATGTATCATCATAGTATATTAGAAATGACATCAAAAAGAATTGTAAAGGAATCAATTTTCAGAAAATAAATGCCTTTTTATGTAGCAATGTATATATTATACCTCAGTTCCGACGTGTAACAAGTGTGACATCAAGTAAGTTTGAGATAATACAAATTAAATTTATGGACGAGGGTTGAACAAGAAATACCAAGATTTACGAACCGGGCGTCTGTCGAACGGTTGGCTCAGTTGGTAAGAGCGCTCAGACGGAACCCGAGAGGTCGCGGGTTCGAGTCCCGCATACGTTCATAAATTTTAGTTACAAATATGAAATGAGGGATTACACTTTAAAATAACAAATTGTCTAAGTTGGAGAAATTGTTTGATAAACAATAACCCACCATTCCCCACAGCGAAACAGACGACAGTAGCAGTTAAGTTGTTACTTCCATTAATTCTTCATAAGTCTATAATATATATGTTTCATACAGTAACAACTCGAGTTGTTTTCTTTGGCAACTCTTTTTGAATTGGTACTCTTTGTAACTGAGGTATCGATATATATAAAAGGCTACAATAATCTCACAAGGAATTAGCTTTTCTAATTCCTTCAGTTAGAAAAGAGCAAATACAATATGTCTATTTTGTAATATGATTACAAATATAAAAAAACAGGTACCTCTTCATCATATTCATCATCCGAGTCAGGCTCTGCACCGATCCAGCCCCGACAGTTTTCAGCTCCACAATAGCAGCGCTGAGCCACCTTACTGTAAACATTATATACCATTATCTTTCAATACCATACACTTCGGAAAACATACAGTTCTTATAAATTACTTATATTACCTTTCATGGAAACTGCTGACATAACGGAAAGTTAGCCCCCAATCTTTAAGTAGCAAAATCTGTCTATCATTCAGACAAAAAGATCAAGTTGCAGGGACAAAATAAGTAAAATATTATGTGTTGTCACCAGTCACTGTCCCTTGAACAAGCATCTATCTATCGTAGGTGTAACAGACAGAGCGGCAGAGGATACATGGAGACAGAAGAAAGGCCAGAACATGTGCTTATAGAATGCAGGAATGTGGCCAAGCAATGGGCAATCCTCCATCTCTATTGCTCGCATTGCTCCCGAATGCCTACAGCAATTTTAAAAGGCTTCTTACAAGATTTCTGAGACGATTTGGGCTGGTTGGAGTAAAAAGACGAATGGACACACACACAAGACTCAATCAAGAGGCTAAGTGTGTAACCAGCCCAGCTATACTAACTAACTTAAAGATCAAGTTGCATAAACTACACAATCTCATCCTATGGACATAAACCTTCCACACTGAGACTTAAGGCACGGTCATACCTCAATATCCACAAAAATTCGTTTCTTAGAGAGTCGATTACAACATAATGCAATGAAAATATTCCTATGCAAAAAATACATTACAAAAAGAGGACTTAAAGAAAAATTTGAACTGAATAGAATGTTTTATATATAATTTGAAATATCCAATAAAAAAATTGGAAGTTGCTTCCCAAAAGTAAACTTTGGAGTTTAAATTCTCTGAATTTTCAGCGATAACAACATTCTTTTATTAAAGAATTAAATAGAATTAGTATTTTTCTAAAACTTAAACCGAACAATTATTCAATTTAATATGTATATTTTGAATAAACAAAAGAAATCCAGTAAAATAAATGCCCATTAGCAGCTTAGCCTCATGATCAACACAAATATTGTACTATTGGTTGTGGCGTTTACAATCCAAGTCAGTCCGCACCTTAGGTATTGCTTTCACTCTTCAAGTACACTAGGATTCTAGTTTCCAGCATCATACTTTTCAATTCTTACACAATTAACATTACAAATACTTATTCGTGGCTGCAAGGTAATATTTAATCACTTACTTTTGAGTAGTATATTACTAAACATATAGTAAAAGTAAATATAATTATAGAATTAAAATTATTATACTAAGATGTATGGTTTTAATTGACACACTTTTTTGATGGAAGAGGACGACACTGAGTGCATGGGTCACCACCAATCACATTCTCTTGCAACACCAGGGGAATCACTGGAGTGTTGCTGGCCTAAACAAACACACCTTTTGTGAAGGCACCCATGTCAAACTTATTAAATATATTAAAATACAAAATATTAAGCCACAAGTGACAAACTAGAATTTATTTAGTACAATATATATTTATACAACCTAATACAGAAACAAACAAACAAACAAAAATAATTGATGGCGATATAATATATAAATTTTCTTAATTACAGCCCTAAACCACTGGACTCATCATGTTCTGTTAATAATTATCACATAACATGCAACAACAATTTGGTACGTACAAAATACACATATGATGTGAAAAAATATATGACATCATAAAAAGCATTTATTTTCTCAAAATTGATTCCTTTAGAATTCTTTTTGATGTCATTTCTAATAACTACTAGATACTACTACCGCTTTGGAAACAAATGGCGCTCAGAGAGAGAAGAAGCGGCGCAAGAAACTCTCCCGGCATCCTTTTTTGCGCTCTTTTCAATAATAATATACAATATTGTACAGTCATTTCTATTGCTATAAAATAATCACAATCTAGTCCCAGGCTGTCCGATCATTTAGATATTCATTTATTTATAGAGTAATAGGATTTACGACAGAGCGATTTTTTTATAAAACATTTAAATTTATTTATAGATAATGCCTGAACAGTGGCTGGAACTTTATTATAGAAGTGTATACATTTACCCTTAAAGCTATTATGTATCTTATGAAGCTGACTAGAATTAGTTACAAGCAATCCCTTATTTCTAGTGTTATAATAATAAAAATCACTATTAAGAGCAAAAAGGTGACGATTATTGTGAACGGAATCATCATGTATGCTTTACCAGACTTTGTGATAAGATGGGCAAGACATTCGCCTTATGTTAAGTGATGCAGCCTAAGTCTCTTTAGCCCAGTAATTACAGTAGCTTCAGCACCCTGAGCCATTTGGACATTTCTGCTTGATGGCAGAACAGCCACAACTGTGGTACCCCATGTTGCCAACATTAGATGGAAACCTTCCCATAAAATGTTGCAAAAATTTATCATCAACTTGTGTTAGTGCCAAAGTCACTTAATGACACCTAATTATGTTACCATTATTTATTATGACTTTGGTACTGACTAATTACATATAACCAAATCATTTTCCAAAATAAAAAGGAATTGTATTTAATTGGACCTTATTCTAATGTTCATCTAATTACATAATTTGACAACACTCACCCAAACCTCTGGAACTGATAATCAAAAGTAATTTCCTCTCCTTTCATTATATCTCTTTTGCTAAAGAAACCAATCCTTAGCTCTCCGTTCACAGTCCACTTTTGAGTTTCCGCATTCGGCTCACATGAGTGGTTGATAAATCGTGATATATTGCCCTTCATAGTAGCATCAATCACTGTGTCACCTTTTAGCGACATGAAATAGTGATGTAGGTTATTTTCATCGGAGTATGCCTGAGCTCTCTTATAGAAAAGTTCATAGTCCAAAACTTCACCAACATACTCCATCAGAAATTCACCTCTGTGGAGTAAAAAGTATTATTTCAATGTTAATAATCAATGAGTGTCACTCAGATTAGAATAAAACAAATATATTTTTGTACAATAAAAAATACCACATAGACCTTATTGTCTCCTGTGTACATAGAAAGACTAATAAAATTACTTATATTTTCGCATAGAAGGCATCTAAGCTTAACAATATTAATAACTTAGAATAAGAAGCTACATATAAAATCCATTTATTTTTATATTTATCCACAATATAATACCATAAATACATATGTGTAATCAAAAAGAATTCACCAACTATTATTACAAAAGTATATTTATTACTGGGAAGAGCAGAATTTGTAATTAGTATTTTTATTTAAATAAAAGTTTGCAAGCAAAAAATTTAATCAATTTGCTATATCTTTAGAAAATTAAACTTACACTGGAATGTCTCTACTGGCCTCAACACCACAGCCCTTCTTATCAGCATAAAACACTTCCAAAGGTGCATTTTCCCGCTTTTCAAATCTTCTATTTGTACATCTTTCACCTACAGGGCACCTGGTATTACTGTGGTAAAAATATAACATTTAATGCAAAATAGGATTATTTAATAAAATATTTAGTTTAAATCTCAACATTAATCTTGTACATATGGAGTACTTATGACATTTTTAAATAGTTTCATAGGAAATAAAATATAATTATTATATGACTTAGATATCAATCATATCTTTTCTTCAGACTTAATAATAGTTCTTTGACTACAGAATATTAATTAGAATTATTATTTTTATTGGAAAGTTAGCATTTATGTGTAGATGAAACATATAACATATAGATATGTTACACCTGTGAATGTTACTTGCAAAATAAAAGGAACTTAGATTTTGACTTTTCCTGTATAACCCTAAATATATAATATATATCATAAGATAGAGAAAATTACCATTCAATCATGAGTAGTCTATTCAAGCAGTCCTCTCCACAGGCAAGCTCTCCACGCTCCACTTCATCTTTGGTTAAAAAGCAGTCACAAATCATTTTCTTTGTATCTCTACTAATCATTCTTTCACACAGGTACTCATTTTCTTCCAAATGCTGAAATTGATTCATCCTTTCTTCAATTATTTTATCATATGCCTCTTTTGTGAGAGTCACACAGTTGTTCTTCTCATCCTCATTGGATTTTTGGTTCTCCTCTATAGTCGGCTGTCTCTGTACCAAGTTCGGACTGGCCAAAGGTGATATTGCAGGAGAATGTGCACCCATTTCTAACTCACTAGACCGACGCCAACGAGATTTAACTTTCACTGGCATTTCTGATGGTATAGGAAACATTTCATTACTATGAGTTGTATTCACTTGATTCATAAACACATCAGAACACTTATCTTGACTCTCAGATCCCATTTCTTCCAATTTAAGCTTAGTTTGAGTTATAAGAGCTTTTTTCAAAGGTGTTTTGACCAATCCAAAACCTTTGGTCTTTTGCTTCAAAGTACTAATTGTTTTTATCCTACTGGACCTGCGTACACCTGAAGGTGAGGATTCTGATGAATCGTTTGAATTGTTATAATGCTGATCTGTTATCCTTGATGAGTTGCTGTCATCAGAAATTGTTGAACTTGGTGTGAGGCTTGGATCTGGACGTGTCAACATATCAATATCCTTAGTGTATTGCATGTCAGGTGTAGTGCATTGTGGAGCTTGGCTGTCTTTACTGTCGGAACACTCCAAAGCTGATGTAAGGTCCACAATTTGTGACTGTGAAAGCCTAAGCTTTTCAAAATCTCTTTGAAACTGTGTGTGTTCATGTTGTTCTTTGTAACTTTTTTCATTTGATTCATTTCCTAATTCTTGGTCTTTCGGACTATCTATATTAATATTGTAATATGCCTCCTCATTTTCATCTTCCACAATCTGAACAACAGTTATCACTTCATCATCATCACTGTAACAATACTGGCTTAATTCATTCAATTGATTCAGTTTTGATTCTCCTAAAGATCCAGTGATATTGAGAGAAGAGCCTTGTTCAGGAATGACATTAGTGTTATCTACATTTTTATATTTATCGGTTTCTTGATCTTCAGAAGGAAGTGGTATGTCTAAGTTTTCTATGGATATTATTGGTGAAGGATCTCTAGAATTGATATTGCTGCTGAGTATCTGGTCTGGCACAGGCATGGGGCTAGGACAAGCCCCACTGTTTGTGTCTGACTGTGTGTCCAAGGCATTTGAGTCTGATTCAGAACCCACACTAGGATCGATTGCTCTAGCTTCAACACTGCTGCTTGTTTCACTATCACTACATAAATCATATTTTTTATTGTTGGACTCATCATTGTTGAACAAGCAACGATATTTGCCAAATTTTTTATGTAAAACTACTGTAGGTGACATATTACATGTTACTTTGTTTGATTTGTCTGTTAATTCTGTAGTTGTCAATACATCAGGAGATGGTGGTATTTCAGTATTAGAGGTTTCAGGAGGAGGCTCTTCTGAAGAAGCTACAGTTGGCAGCGGTTCCGTAGAAGCCGATGACTCGCCTTCGTGTGAAACTTTGTACGCTGCCGCCTTCCCGCGCCTGGCTGAGCGTCTCGAGCCGACAGTTGTAGCTGGTTTCCGTTTTTTAGCCATTGTTGGCAATAACACTGTAAGCATTTATTAAATAAAATTTATTACTGACAGTAACAAACATGCCAAGCAAAACGATTGTAGTGACCTCTTTCGTTTGTTTTCAACCATGGCATGGTCATGCCACTTTGTTAGTAAAACGATGCTAATCAAAATGAATCTATACGAATGGCATATTGCTATTAATCAACAACAAAAAATGATCGGTATGTTTAAACCGGCACACAAAATTTTTATGCTTTAGAATAACATACCATAACTCCTCCTAAACCTCCTTATTTGATGTTTTTAAGATGATCACCGAGATATTTTAATTAATTAAAAATGAAATACTGCTTTAATTCAATTGTAAAGTTTTAAAATTTACAGTTCATTTTATAAATTTTATGCCAATTATATTTTAAGTGTAAACTTTCAATAGTAGTACATTTTTAATATTCAATAATAAATTAATAAAAAAAAATCTAGTCTAGATATTAGGGTTGCCAACGATACTCTCTTCTTTTCCCAATATGTACAAAATGTTATCTACCGATTACCACATTTATGAACGGACAAAATTCTGTAAGCTTTTTCGTCTTTTATTATTATATTTACAGCTCTTAAAAATATTTAATTAATACATGTAAATATGATCTGACAGCCAAAAGGGGATTAACATTTTAAAGGCCTGAATTTTAAGCAATCAACACAGTAAAACACCATGAACGTATTCGGATAGGTGCTAGTCAGTATACAATTTTATATACATGTCCGCATGTGTGTGTGAGGATGTATTTGTTTTAATGTGATAAAAACACTGGATTTAAACTATGAAAAAATACGTAACTAACATGAAATGAACTATCTTAATAAAACCATAAAATGATGTTTTAACTAATATTCTTAATATCTCATTTTTGAATTTGAGTTTATTGAGGTGGAAAATATCAAGCGAACTAAACTTATTATTATAGGTTTTATCTAACCGACTTATTATAGAATGTTGAGCGTAATTTGAGAACACCAGAGGAATAGGAAATCAGCATGTGTGCCTAGAGCGTCTTTTTGGAGTACAAAAATTTAAGGTTTTAGTGGTAAGTTCCTTACAGTCTACATAACCGTGACAAAGCCCATGTAATAGAGATAATTCAAGAAGGATACGCCTGTTTTCAAGACTAATGAGTTGATGGTGCTTACAAGATTCTTCATAACCTTTATTATAACTGTGAGTCCTAAAGTTAAGGTGCTTAACATATTTTCTCTGAATGCTTTGTAATTTCTTAATATAGACCGAATATTGCGGGTTCCATATAACACTACAATGTTCAAGAATGCTTCTAAATTATGAGTTGTACAAAACCTTGATGCAGTCCAAGTCAGGGGCTACTTAAGATGAAGCCTAAACTTTTATATGACTTAAATACAATAGTATCTATTTGTTCTCCAAATATTAGCTTTGCATCTAGAAGTACTCCTTAATCTTTGACTACTTGTTTTTTATCAATTTGGTGATGATTAATTTGGTAACTAAATTCTGTGGGAAACTATTTTCTCGTGAAAGAGACATATATGCATTTTTCATGGTTGACACCTATGCGGTTACAATTATAATAGCAAGTAAGTCTATTTAAATCGGCTTGCAGTTTAGAACAGTCCAAATTATATTCGATTGTCATAAAGATTTTAGTATCATCGGCATACATGAGGAACTTTGCATAGTGAAAACACTTACTTTTATCATAAAGATAGCAAGCATATAAAAGGGGACCCAGAATTGAGCCTTGAGAGACACCCATTGGTATGATTTCAAAGTTTGAGCAGTAGCCTTCTACTACTACAGCTTGAGAACGATTTTGTAGGTACGATTCCATCCATCTCAAAAGGTTACTAACATGATCCACTCGATCGAATGCCTTCTCAAAGTCTGTGCAGATCACATCAATCTGAGAGCCACCATCCATACTTGACAGAACATAGTCCATAAAACAGCCTAAATTAGTAGTTGTAGAACGCCCCTTCATGAAACCATGTTGTTCTTCAGGAATTAATGTACTCAGCGCAGGATAAATATGTATATGAACAACTCTTTCCATTAACTTACTGAGAACATTAAGTATCGATATGGGACGATAATTCTCTATAGGTACCTGACGGACTGACCCTTTTTTGTGAACTGGCACAATATGTTTAATAAGTTAATAAGTTTTCTAGATGTTCGGAAAATATCCCTCATGTAGGCATCTATTAAACAGCAATGTAATAGGGTATGTAAGGCTGTTGACCGTGTGAGTAAAATAAATTGGATGTATGTTATCAGTACCAGCGCCCTTGTTTTTATCGAGATGAAGAATGAATTTTCTTATTTCTTTCTGTGTAACAACTATTGATTGAATAATACTTGATTGCGGACACTTATCAATACTATTATCAAAGATATAGCTTGGTAATGGTTGATTAAAATTTTTGGTAGAGAAATGATTAAATGCAGCAAATATATCAACCAGTTTAATGATTTGAGAATTACCAAGGCTCATTTGTTGCGGATAGGAAGAAACATTTTTTCGTTTAGACTTTACATAGCTCCAAAACAACTTAGAGTTAGTTTTAATCGTATTTTGTGCAAAGTTGATATGTTTTATAACATTTATCTTGTAAACTTTTTTGCCTTTTCCTCAGCTCAGAAAAGTCTGCGTAATCGTTAGGATGTCGGTCCTTTATCCAATTGGCATGTATCTTATTTTTCTCTTTAATTAAATTTATACGTGTTTTAGAATACCATATTGGATAACTATTACTACTAGAGCGAGTTTTTGGCACATATGTTTCTATAGTAACGTCGATAATTTTATAGAACTTTGTAATGACATTTTGCAAATCAATATCCTCAACCCAATCCTCAACCACAAAAGACCAATCGGTTTGCATTAAATAATAATTATTTTTTAAATGATTTTAATTAATGTTTACAGTGGGTTGCGTAACTGATTGTTCTTATATCACCTCTATAAAAAAGATATCTATTGTTTATATTAAAATCTCATAATATATCTTTGGTTGCTTGTAGTTGTGCACAATGATATTTAAAAGTATAGGTTACGTAGACAACATTCGGTGTTTGAAAATGATACACTAACGCACACATGAATAATTTAACATTGCAATAGTACACTACATTACAATTACACGTTAAAGAAGGACAGTAAATGCAATTATCGCAAGCGATAACTCTAATTTGAAAATACAGTTAATTCATCATATATGATTTTACCGTACACCGTGATTTATGCCTAAATTACCTACGATTCATTCATGGGTTCATGTAGTAAAAGCTATAAAGTAGTAAAACTGCATTAAAATTAGGTAGATAATGTGTCATTGATTTTATAAAAAATAATAATAATATTGATTATAATATAAAGCCACATTGATGATAATAATTATTTATTTATAAAAAAATAATAAAACATACAGACACCAAAACAAAACCGAAAGGTATCTACAGTAAGGGTCCCATTTTAACAATTTTAGTAACAATGGCTCCCAAAAAGTTTTAAGATTACAATTACTATTTTTTGTATCTTATATTATTTATGAATGTCTTTTTGTTGAGGGTTTATTACAATAAGGTAATGGGAGAAGAAGAAAATGATCCATATATTCTTCTGCAGTTAGCAAGGGATATACTGAAAAAACTCCTACGTAAACAAATAGCACTCACTGTCTACATCCGCTACCTACCCTAAAACTTGTTTTAGTAGTTTGATAGTTCAGCTACCTTTATACGCACTTGTTTATTAAAAATTATTACATTCACTGCATCAATGACTTTTTTACATCATTTTCTAAAATATTTTACCCCCGTCATCCCGCAACAGACAACATCAATATTTTGTCATTTCTGTACGTTAATCTATGATCGGCTTGGCAGCGATCGGCGTCATGGCAACATATTTATTTTGTTAGATAAATAATGAAATCAAATAAAATGTTATAATTCATGATTTCTTAACTGTGGTATGTAATTCTATGATTTTTTTTTTGATTTGACTCAATTTAGGCGATTCATTTTGACGCGCTAGTGATATATCTACCTCTTTTAATACTATAATATCATTGGTTGTGCATACAATAAATTGTACAACAGTAAGCAATCTACTTCTTCAATCAGCAAATACGATATTTTCATCATCAGCCAGAAGACGTCCACCGCTCGACAAAGGCATTTTCCAATGTTTAAATTTTAATCACAATTCCAATCCACAGCTCATTAAATTTTTATAGTTTATTAATTTTTGTTATTTATTTCTTTTAAATTATTATTTTAGCATTTATGCTGTAAATTGAAGGTGTGTGGTTATATTGCAAATAAAGTGTTTCTATTGTATTCAATGTACTCTGGTGATCCTAACCAGATCGTTGGTCCATCTTGTACTACCAACACTACGTCTTCCGATACGTAGTCGCCATGCGAGGACTTTACTCCACACATCTGTCCGTCGAACCATTGCCACTTTATTTTCGCAATCGTTTGTGACGCGTGTCACGAGTGACCCATTTCGCAAAATTGGACCCACCTAACTGGAGTCTTTGTTCAATACAACGATGACGAAGAAAAGAAATAGATGTACTCCTTAACAATTTCGAGAGTACATTTCCCAATTGTTACGGGAGTTAGTGCGACATGGACATTTGACATGATCTTCGCCTTTTCTATGTTCATTTAATGACCTACTCCTTGGGAAGCTGTATTGAGGCCATATGAGCAGAGTAGAGCATATAGCTTAAGTTTTCCAAGGCCATGATTACGATATCGTCTGTGAATCGAAGGTGTATTCACCATTGATATTGATGCCTAGTCCATTCCAGTCCAGGACCTTAAAGACATCTTTCAAAGCAGCGGTAAACCGCTTCAGATATATAACATCTCCTTGTCTGCTCCAGGCTGCAGTAGGAAAGGCTTTATGATCTGATCTTGGAGACGGACTGACATGTTAGCGTTTCCATAGAAACACTTCAGCACTTCGATATTATATCGCTAATCAATGTGACACCTCTGGATACGCTGAAGCACCGCCTAGGTCTCGATCGAATCAATGGCTTTCTCATAGTCTACGAACGACAAGGATAGTGGTTGGTTATCCTCCTCCGTCTTCAGTACAACTTGCCACAGCGTGTGTATGTGTTCTATTGTTGTTTTTCGGTATCTAGCTTGTTCGGGAGGCTGGAAGTCGTCGAACCTGCGCACGAGACGATACATGATAACGCTAGAGAACAGATTTGGTTCATGATAACTCAGAAGTGATATAGGTCTAAAGTTCTTCTTAGAATAGCACTATATTTAGCAGCAGCATAGCAGTTTTAGGACTATACTAATCTCGTGCAGGCGTTATGTCTGGAGTATCTTCGGTATAGTGTCTAATTGGCGGGCTAATTTGTTTCTTGGGACTTCAGCCTTGTTGGTAACAGGTGGTGGCGAATATCGCGAGTCAATGACTTGGAGATCTGTCTATTAAGCTGCCTATACTGGGAAGCATCATCTGGAGACTGGAGAGTCAATAAGTGTCTTACATCCATCAATTTGAGGGTAGAATCTGAGATTTATCCGGTTCTTTTTGAACGGCTGGTCTTGAAGAACTTAGACCCTGACATTTGAACAGCTTCCACGAACCTCTTATAATACTCGTCCACCTCAACGCAGTCACGGACGCATTCTAAGTGGTTTTCAAGTTGAAAGTGTTCGCGGTTTTGGATCTGGATGGATGCGGGTCGCAGCGTAGATTTCGCCAGTTGAGACCGCTACAACTTTGGATTGACTGCTGTATGCTATTTTAATAAAATTGACAAAAAATCATGATGTACCTTCCACGATCGGTAAGTCCGCGCCCCGGAGTGCACTAGACCGGCGCCATTTTAGCACCTACAAAAGCCCTATAGCATGGGTAAAACCTAAACTACATCTATTGTATGGCAACATTGTCGTTGTCACTGTTTAGGTTATATTTATTTTGATTACGACAAACTTTCTGAAAATAGGTCACTATGGAGCAAATATCTTTATAAAGATACTTTTGGAAAGAATATTTAATATAAAATTTACTTTAGTCGAACATGGGCAATTTTATTCAAAATTTTAGTTAAAAGTAAATTTCCGCGTGGAAGCTAACTCCTGGATTTTAAAATCGGGAAGTTCCATCGCTAGATTTTTCAGATGCACAAAAATCGGAAGTGCCGTATGGCACACTACGCTCTGACAAAGTTCTGACCCTTATTTGGTTTATAAGATTGTTTGTTATGCAGGGTCTTATAGCTTGTTTCAATAGCTTTCTTTTCCATTCACTCAATCATCATAATTGCAAGCAATCTATTAATACACGTAAAAAAATACGTTTTGATAGACTGCTGCGCGTGCCAAAATCACGCTGATCTATGGCACACCGTGGCGCGGGGGCACTTGCCGGTTTCGGAAGGTTCTTAGGCATTGGCAGGACACGCTACGAGGGCGGCACTGAAAATTTCGGGAATCAAGGAAGTGACACAACATTATTTAAAAATGTAATTATTGTTTTTCGAAGTATTCTCCGCGAAATTTGACACATATTTCCATACGATGGAATCAATCATTTAAGCAACCATTCTATTCGGAAGTTGGGGTCTCCAAAATGGCCGTTTCCTCAGGTGATGAAAATCTCTAGCCACGCAATTTATTCTTTATTTTAGGGAAAGTATAGAAATCATTAGGGCTTAGTTCGGGGCTGTACGGCGGATGGTCTAATAATTCTATGTTTTCTTCCTCTAAAAACTCTTTTGTTCTGTGCGCGGTGTGACAACTCCTTGTCGTGATGGAAGATGATGCGGCGGTTGCAGTTCTCTTTACGGAGTTGAGAAACGACCTGTGGCAACAAATGCTAGCATACCATTCTGCATTAACCGTTCTTTCAAGAGGAATAGTCGCAACATGGCTTGTTTTGGAGACAAACGTGGCCACCATTTTTTTTGCAACACTCCGTGAACGAACAATTTCGTGACTGGTTTTTTGTTTCGGGTTCGTACGCATATATCCAGGATTCGTCACCTGATATATATGTATATATATATACGATGTTGTATACAGCATTCGAGGATCCTGTGTGGAATCTTTCGAGAGTTCTGACGCGCCAAGTAACGCGAGCCACTTTTTGCTCTTCACAGAACAAATGCGGTATCCATCGGGAAAAAAAACTTTTTTAAACCCTAATTGTTCATGCAAGATTATTTGTATTTGACTCATGCCAATGTCTAAAGTTGCATGAATTTCGCAGTATGTCACATGTCGATCTTCCTCAATCAGCTTACGCACAGCATCAACGTTTGGTGACAGCAGTTTTTGGACGACCTTGACGGGGACCCTGCCCATTACAATGTAGTACAATGTAGTAGTAAGTTAAGTAAAGTTTTATATATATCTTGTCCTTTCCCTTTGTTATGAAGTAACCAACGTTATTTCTATAGTGATAAGTTGATAACATCCTAAACTGACGCTTTAAATCGCGGCTCACACGGAGCTACCTTTCAAAACATCTAGTTACCAGATCATAAAATTAAAAATAATAGCTATGACGTGTGATACAGTTTATGAATTATTGTGACGTCTGTCAAATAGAAGCTAGCCTGCAACTGAACGGTATTCGGCAAGTTTGATTTGTTTTATGTAAACTTGAATAGTGAAGCGGATTAAGTAAAGCTAATAAAATACTAAAATATTAATTAGTTAGTATGGGAGAATCTACTGAGGTAATTATTATAATAATTCAATTTATCTTTATAATTTACTTTATCAATAGATGAAATAGAACTACCTTTTAGTGACACGTCATTTTATTATTAGGATGTCTTGTTAGAAATTAAAAATTTATTTGTTTCAATAATTTATTAATTATAATTATAATTTGTAATGGTGTTTTGCCTTTACACCGAATACTTATAGTTCCAAATGCTATAAAACTATTTCACTTAAAATTTCAGCCAGTAAAGATCAATAAATGGGATGGAGCTGCGGCTAAGAATGCTATTGATGATGCCATTAGAGAGGTAATAAAAAAAAATATTGAACTTAAATATCCATTGTACTACTGGGAAAATACAATAATATGTTCACGCTAGGTCTACATGTGGTGTGTGTCTTAAACTTAAATAGTTCAGTTGGGCTCTTTTAGCAGTGAGGTTAAAAATATACAATTATTATTGTTGCTAATCTTCTCAGACCTGAGGTATTTTACTCTGGTTGTGTGCAAATTTTAAAGTCTGCATCACTTTAAAATTTGTAATGAAGGTTCCATAATCTAATAATAAAATACAAATGTTTGAAACTTATAATTTATAATATGCTTATAGGTATTTACCGGAGATCTGAAATGTAAAGAGAGTTTTGCACTAATTGATGGACGACTATTTCTATGTGCTCTTGCAGTCGGTGTTGCACTATATGCTTTGCTCTGGGATTACTTGTACCCATTCCCACAATCCAGGTAACACAATATTTTATACTTCATCTTGTTGTATATATGGTTATTTATTTCTGTAGTGTTCATTAATGTTAATACATTAATAAATAATTTTTCATTGAAAGTTTGTATTCTTTCCAAAGGCTAATTAATTCAAATAATTGATAATCACACTTTCTAAATTGGAAAATTCTTTACTGCAATTTTCTGAATTTTAGAGACTCCGAATTATCATGAGTGTTTTGCACACCATGCACTCTAAAACTAATTGTCAATAGAAAAGGAGAGGTTCCTAATTCTAGCATTGCATTGTTTTTTATTGTAACTATTTATGGCCACACTAAGTTTAGAAAATTGAATGAAGTAGGGGTTAGCCCTTTACGAAGTAGCGGTAGATTCAATAAGAAAAATATTTTATTTTGTTTTTGACATTCATATGGAATAGGAGGACAAACGAGCGTACGGGTCACCTGTTGTTAAGTGATCACCACCGCCCACAATCTCTTGCAACACCAGAGGAATCACAAGAGCGTTGCCGGCCTTTAAGGAAGGTGTACGCGCTTTTTTTGAAGGTACCCATGTCATATCGTCCCGGAAACACCGCACAAGGAAGCTCATTCCACAGCATTGTAGTACGTGGAAGAAAACTCCTTGAAAACCGCACTGTGGAGGACCGCCACACATCCAGATGGTGAGGATGATATGCTAACTTGTGGCATGTCGTGCGAAGGTGGAATTCGGCGGCAGGAATCAGGTTGTAATTAATGTAACACACATCTACCTAAAATATTTTTTTAGTTATTGTTTTATACTGTTTTAGGCTAGTATTGATAGTTTGTGTTTCATCATATTTCATCTTGATGAGCATCCTCACACTGTACACAACTTTCAAGGAAAAGGGAATATTTGTTGTTGCGAAGGAGAAAGTTGGTAATAACACAAAAGTATGGGAAGTTAGTTCCTATGTTAAAAAGTAAGTAATTATTTAACCTATAAATACTTTCTTCTCTTAATTAATTTATGGTTTGGTTTTATGAAATAGGGGGAAAAAATAACTATGGTGAGTGATTGCCACCATCTTTAATACAACAGCAAAAGTTTTTTCCTCAATTTGCGTGTAGTTGGAAAAAATCTCCTTGAAAATCTCACATCACACTACACCAGTAGTGTGTTGTTGGTGAATGTATTTTCACTGCAGTGATCAGGTCAAATGTGCCTCGATCAATATGAAAGAAAAAATGAGAGAAATCCAACAATATTATAAAACTAGCTGATCCAACAGTTCCTAATAAAATACTAAAAAATGTTTTCTACAATGTTGAATGGGGTTTGTATACCAGGGAATCATTAAGTATTTTGATACTTAATGATTCCCTGATATGAGTGATAATAATAAGATCACAACACTTATTGATATCAACGTACTAATTTACAAAATTATAGAGATTGGTTTAATATATTTTGTCTTTTACTAGAATATTTTTGAAGCATTATTATTTTCTTTAACAACAGGATCATTACCATGATTATTTAAGAATATAAGAATAAGAAATATTTATTCGATTCCACACAGATAAAAATACAATCTAAATACTTAATAATATATTCCTAACTTAACTCAATATGTTGTGTGGCTAAAGAAAAGGTCGATGCTCAGCTTGTGCTGTAAACGAATCCTGGCTGCAGCACAGATTCTCAGAAGATTCAACATCTTAGCATCGTAGCCTGGGTAGCTGTCGGAGTGCCATTAAATACTAATTATTGAGTTTCTTGATATTTTCATGTTGTTTCAAACATCATCATCACAGGTTGGCTTAGATATTATTATTGGGATCCTCCAACAAGAAGTCCAGTCAAATTGAAATTACAGATCTGTAGGTCTTCATTTTTACCACTTGGCTGTAGAAACAAAATTATAAATTAAGTTTTTAAATAACATTTCCTATTTTTTTCAGACATGATGACAAGTATAATTTAATAGTAAATATGCGTGACTCAAATGGGAAAGTCCGGGAATCATCAATTAATAAGTCATTTGCAAATTACATAGATGTCAACGGCACTGTCGTTCAAAGTATAGTGTCCAACGAAATTGTTAAGTTGTACAACTCATTGTCTTCCGAGAAGAAAGAGAAGTGATTGTGTGCTGAGAGGATATAAGTGTTTTAAATTTAATATGAATTTTGGTGTGGCAAGATCTTAATTGAAAATAAAATATTAAATCATATGATGTGTATTTGTCTGTGTCACATATTATTTAAAGTTCATATATTATAGTATGGTGCTGGAAAAAAAGAAAAAGGCATTTATTTTCTCAAAATTGATTCCCTTAGAATTAGTTGTGATGTCATTTCTAATATACTAGTGATAGATTTCACCAATGGGAGGCTCCTTTGCACATAATGCCAGCTAAATTATGGGTACCACAATGGCGCGTATTTCTGCCGTGAAGCAGTAATGTGTAAACATTATGTTTCGGTCTGAAGGGCACTGCAGCTAGTGAAATTACAAATAAGACTTAACATCATATTTTTCAAGGTGACGAGCGCAGTAATTGTAGTGCTGCTCAAAATTGGGCTTTCAAGAATCCTGAGTGGCACCACATTTTAATGGGCAGGGCGGATAAATACCAGCAGCTGAACGTCCTGCTCGCCTCATCCCTTATTTTCATAAAAAAAAATTAACCTATGCGAAACAGCGGCACTAGGCCGCTACTTCACGCCGGTATATTGTGCGAGTGTGGTTATTAACCCGGACGAGTCTGGCCCAATTATGCTGACGACATAAGACGGCAGCGTGACTCTCCCACTTCTAAAAACCCGAGTCGCCTCTTACCTTAGACAATTTATACGTCTAGATAGTGACTCTTGTTGCTACCCAGCCGTTGAAAACAGGCTGGGCTTATTACTTTAGTGTGCGTGGCTAGCTACGTCACTAGCGATTTGTATGACACTTTGTGTGTGCGTGCATTGCCCAAAATAGAGTTTAATTCTAAACTCAACAATTATTTTTTCTGCGTTTTCACAGCTGTCTTAATCTATCTAGACGCTTAAATGATCTAAACATCTTATGACACCCTTATTCTCCCTCCCATATTCTTTTTACACCCCGGGCAAACACAGGGCAAAAGCTTCTCGATAATTGCCAGTAATATACCTACTGTTACAACTGGGCCGAAAGTGCGTCTTTTATTAGGTGTAAATATGCAGAAAAGTTGTTTTAAAAATTCATTTGTGACGCGTTTTTCAGTTGTTTGTTTAACTGGCTAGTAGAGCTACAGTATCCTTCTATTAAAAGGTTGCCCAAGACACTTAAAATAGCTATCTATGTTCAATTTGTATTAGTGTATTATTAGGTAATTGTATTAATTTATTTTCGTACTTAAAGCACTACGTCACTACTCGGGTCTTTTGCAGCCCTTGACACTGGTCTAGTGCCTACAAATTACACCATAGTAGGAATATGTAAATATCCCCCTTTGGTGAACAATGAAGTACTAATTATTGTCATCATTATAATAGAATAAAGCTACAAAAAGTAGAACACATAGAAGTAGTACACATACTATCTCTGTAGATCATTTTCCGCATAAAGAAATATAATAGATATATTTTCTTGGTAAAAAGTTAGAACTATAATAATTGTATGATGATAAAGTACATAATATTATGTGGAGGTGGTATTAATTATGATTAAGTACATAATTATTAGTTTAAATAATAATGTTCGTTTAAATTCATACAAACAATGTAAAGTCAGTTAAATGTCCAACTTGACTCTACATATTGTTATCGCAAGTCACTAGATGGCGCTCATTTAAACAACAATGTAGAGTCATTTCAATGTAGAACTATTAGCTAAATGCCCAACTTGGTGGACTCTACATTTTGTCGCGATACACTAGATGGCACTTATTTCTAAAGTCCTTCACATGTCAAATCGATGCACTACGCATATCGAACAAGCGAAGTCGCGTAGAAAATCACCTTTACCTAATTCAGTAGACTAGGTGGGTCGGTTTGCTATGGCACGATTGTAATGTTTTGCCGCGAAAGAGGTCTAATAGCTTATATAGATATAGTATGAAGTATGAACCCTGAAACAAACCCATTATTATACGTGATGTGTTAAATTGATCTGTGTTTTTTGTTTATTTGAATCTGATTTCTACACTAAATTATAATAGTTAGTTCAGTTTTATACAATAATTTAATGTGATACTGATCAGCTGTATTATTGCAGCTGCCTATATTGCGAACGAAGGTAAGCTTCTTTCTATTTCAAAAATGTTTTCTAAATAGGTATTGAATACTAAATTTAGAGCACTAAAAGGACAAAAATTAAATCAGTTACCTAATACGAGCTTCTGCAAATTATTTAAAGACCGTCGCATTGAGATTTGAGACATTTTTCGTAGGAATAAGTCGCATATCAGGTATGTTTGCGTTATTACTATACAGTATACACTATATATATAATATTAGTTTAATATTCTTGTCTTGTCCTGCTATTATGACATCATAACAGCCTTCACAGCGACCTGTCAAGGTCATTCTTACGGGACTTTATCTCGGCTTACGTTACTAAAATGCACTTTACAATAATTAATATCCTGGATATGTCATTTTGGCTTTGTAATCATTGCATTATTACGACTCTAGTGTATAGTCGATCACATATTTCACAGGCTAATTCTATTTCAGTTTTGGCTCGGGTTTAACACATTTTGTAACAACTAACAAGAGCTATTATAGATTACCTGCGCCCAGCATGACCCTGTATCTATTGTAATATCTTAACGTAGGTAATTATAATAAATATAATAGTAGGTAAGTAGGTAACTGTAATATTATAGCTATTAGCCAGTTACTTTTGTTTTCTGACACAATTTAGGGAATTTATTAACTTGCGCTTTATATTCTTAAGAACTTTAAGATATTTTTTGAGTTTTGGTTTTGAAATACACATTTTTATCATACGAACTATAAAATATTTACATGGCAACCTTCCCAATAGAGACACCACTTATTTTTCTGGCGAATTCATAGATACATACCTATTATGTTACTGAGTTATAGTAAAATTTAAATGCGTTGCGACTATTGTTGCATGAAGCTGATAGTTTTAGTAGTGAAATGATTTCAGCCTTACTAGCTATTATTTTATACTATTAAATAGACATTATATTGGACGTGGCTCCCTATATATATATAGGTATATATATATATATTGGGTTGCAGTTTCGATTCCCGCCTTGATCATTCTATATTTTTGCAAGTCACCATAGAAGAACATGGTAGTTACCATCTATCACTCACAATAATTATAAGAGGGGAGGCAATATGAATTTTGAATTTCGCTTCACGAACTGGAAGTTCAAATTAAAACTTTATCGGAAGCGGATTATTAAACGATAGTACGGTATACAGCAGGGGTGCTGTCGAGTGCTTTTTGAGTCGATCTCGAGAAAATAATCCGATAAAGAACTATTCACAGATTTTGTCTTAGGTAACTAAAATCGGTAATTACTTACCATCTTATGAAAAGTATGCTCAGGACATGCAGTGTCATGCAGATTCAACATCCAAAGTCACTCTTTAGTTTAGAATTTTAGACACTCGAACGCATTTGTTTTGTAAGAACCAATTAACTCAATTTTGAATAATAATGATTTTTTTACACTTACCTTGACTAAAAAAATGCATATTATTGTACGAAAAACTAATATCTGTCATCATGTCACTCTACCTAGACGACAATCCTTCATCACACATACTTGCAGCCTCTCAGAGTCGATCAATCGTAGTCTAACAATTTTGAGGTAGATCGCCAGCAGTTCAAGCTTGAGCACCCCTGGTATACAGTGTTCGGATGGTGTGTTCATAGTTCATACGTAACTTCGTAAGTCCCCCAGTATTTACCTGTATATAAATAATGTTATGGCCAGGATTCACCTATAATTAAAGTGAGCCCCACGCTTATCCATTTGAAATTATGACAGTAATCACGACCGTCAAGTTCACGAAGTACCTATCCTTACACAAAGAATGAATTCAAATTGTAAAAGTTGATGCGTCCAATGAATATAACGATAATTTATATTTATACAGTTTATTCTTTATTACGTTTTTATGGAATATTTGATAATATTTAAACACGAATCATAATTCTAATTTAAACTAATTTGTAAAGCAGTTGAATTTCTTGTATGTTCTTCTCAAAATATTAGCTTCAGTAATTTATAAGAATTATTGTTAGTTTAAGCCTAATTGAATAAAGTTTATTTGACTTTGAAATCACAAATATAGAGAGAATATTATAAAATATGACTGTATGGTCCAGTAGGACCGAAAAATTGTAGCTTTACTTGTAACTGTAACGATAAATTCCCATTAAGACTGCTGATCGTAAGAAATTGCCAAAATAGCGCATAGGTGAAACCATTTCTTGGGGGTTTGTATATAAAGCTTATATTATTAAAAAAAAAATTATATATCTACAGAATATCAGAAGAAAATTCATTTTTTCATTACATTTCTATTTGTTATAGACAGTGCGAAAAAATATCATCGGAGCCATGCTAATCATTCAATCTAGATAAAAATTGTACGAAAATTTATTAATTATATACAAATACTATTCAAAATAACATAAGTTTGTTAGGTTTATAAAGAAAATTGTATTATTTATGTAATAAATTAAAAATGCTTCTAATTCCGAATTCCTTGATTTCTCAAGGCCGTTGGCTCGGTCCCCAGCCTTAATAGATCTACAAATCTTATTATTATTGTACTTATTAAAACATGAATATCGTTTTATGAATCAAAAATGTATTAAGTCTATTTGAGTATTCTTCTCATAAGCTTAACTGACCACAAATATCTTCAAAGAATAAGGTTTCTATTTATAATATAATATCTTTATGTATGATGTCAATTATCACCAGACGGGCGTGGGACTCACTTCAATTAAAGGTCTGATCACCTCTCACATCATAAATAATACGCCAGATAAATACAGGGACAGCTACCTACGATATTTATTATTTCTTGAGCCCGAGAAATGAATAGCAGGTAGGTAAATGATATTTAATTTATTATTTTGTCAAAGTGCCAACTATTGACAATTGACAATCTAATTATAAGATACTACATTGTTCAAGGGAAGAAAGTTAGTAAAACTGCTCGGCCTTCGAGTTCGTCTCGTATCTACAAAGTGCACCTTCGTTTGGGATTGAACTTTCCTCCGAGTGCTACGTAGTGTTTTTGTTCTGAGATAATTTATACGTCTAATAAGAATAATTAAAAAGCTTATTTGGTTCAAAGAGTTTACAGAAAGCTTAATTAAGTAATAATAATGTGAACATTAACCCCCTTATTCATAATGGTCCGCTAACTTAAAACAGCCGCTAAGTAGTCTTTTTTTCTCATTCTGACTAAGGTCAATAGAAGAAGACCGAGTGTGAATTAGCAATGCTTTAAGCAGACTATTTTGAATAAGGGGGTCAAAGAATCAAAATGGTGTCTTGTCAGCGTTACGTTAGGAATTTTACTTCTCAACGCTGTTATTCTATAGACACTGTAGAAGCCAGATTTCGAGAATTAAATATTTATTAATTAAATTGGTATCCAATCCCCCAAATCTACTGCACCTCTTGCTGCAACGCATAACGTAAGGCCAGGCTTATTAATTTAATGTGCAAGCAAGCTACATCTTACATTCACGTATCGTCAATTCGTCAGCCATTTTGTTTTAGAATGCGTGCGTTTGCTTAAAATAGAGGTTAACAACAAATTACAAAATATTTTAAATTTTTGCAAGTAAGTTGCAAATTGCACTTGACATGACGATATGACGTACTCAACGCAGAGTACTTCGTGTAGACAGACAATTAAAAAAAGATTAAGGCAACATAGATTATAAGTAAATGCCTACCAGATACGCACTTACATCACAGTAGACGTATGTATCAGTACGGAAACTAAGCCTTGTTGATAAAATACTTACCTATATGTGCGTACACTCCATTGAAGCAATAGGGTTGTCAGGTTATTTTTCTAACCGACTTTAAAAAAGATTTTAATGTATAGTGTATGTATGATAGCTATAGTATAATGCAATATTATAGCCTACATGATGACTGTTATGTAATGTTTTTAAACAACATTTTATTGAATGTTTTTCTTGGAAATATTTAATTTTGGGATGTTTTTTTTTTAAATTTTCAATTAAATATTTTTTTTTATATTGACGGGAAAGCTTTGAAATATGTGTTTTTAAACTTTGGCCGTTCAAGTTTCACTTCTACCACAGTCTTAAGAAACTTCCCTGCAGTCATCCCACGAACATGTCTAGACGGGGCAATTATTGTTTTCGTGAGTGTCAATAACATTTCAATGACATCTATTTTGAGATCCGAGATAGCGGATGTGACTTTTACAATAAAATCAAATTCGGTATCATTTTCGAGATTTTCAGAAGTGTCGAGATTTTCGGGAGTGTCGGTGAACACACAATTTTATTTATGTCTTCGTTTCTTTTAAGTCTAACATTATCGGCTTCAACACCCACCAGAGAATCATGAAAACAACATCCATGATAAAATAGTTGATAATTTCATGGAACTTGGATTTACATTTTGACAGCACTATCAGTTTCAACATCCCTATAAACTATGAAAACGACACCCATGACGAAAAAATTTTCAATTTCATGCGGCTGCCATCTTGGATTAACATTTTGACAGCACTATCTATTTCAGCAGCTTCGAAAACCGTGAAAACGACACGCGTGACGAAAAACTTGATAATTTTTTGCAGCCGCCATTTTGAATTTTCATTTTGGCAGCTGGTATTGGCATAAAAGGCATTTATTTTCTCAAAATTGATTCCTTTAGAATTCTTTTTCATGTCATTTCTAATATACTAGATACTACTACAACTTCGGAAACAAATGGCGCTCTGAGAGAGAAGAAGCGGCGCATGAAACTCTCCCAGCATTCTTTTTTGCGCTCTTTTCAATTAAAATATACAATATTGTACAGTCATTTCTATCGCTATAAAATAATCACAATCTAGTCCCGGGCTCTCCGATCATTTAGGTATTCAGCTGTGGAGTAATAGGATTTACGACAGAGCCATTTTTTTATAAAACATATAAATTTATTTATAGATAATGCCTGAACAGTGGCTGGAACTTTATTGTAGAAGTGTATACATTTACCCTTAAACCTATTATGTATCTTATGAAGCCTACTAGAATTAGTTACAAGAAATCCCTTATTTCTAGTGTTATAATAATAAAAATCACTATTAAGAGCAAAAAGGTGACGAAAACCATAACAAAACACATGCATGCATGTAAGTAAGTATTTTTGTCGAAAATAAGTAAATATAAAAAAATATCCTGGAAAACAATTAAACCACACTCATAAAAAAATGATAATAAATATTGCAGCCGCCATCTTAGTGTAAATTGTGAATTATGTTCACTAATTTATTATAATCCTTCTCACGGACTTATAATTCGAATACCTTCTAATTATAATAATAATATAACAATAAATCATTCTTATATAGTATACTACTTTATAGTTTTAAAAACGCAAACCGGAGTTTTGATGGAGCCGAGTTCAAATAGCTGTATACCACGCAATACGGTGGCATTTTTAAAAAGATCGCGGAAACAAATAACAACGTGACACTCGCGAAGACCGCGAAAACCGCTTAGGGGCCTCGTTAATGCGCATGTTTGTGTGAGTGTGTCATTTCGAACGTATGTAGGTAGTTTCCGTACTGGTACATATGTCTACTGTGCTTACATTGTACTTTCAATAAATTCGATATACCTACCAAAAATTACAATAATAACTCACCAATTTGTGTTTCGTGAAGTATTGTAGAAATAGCTTTTATTGTATGCCATAAAAATATGTAAACGCCGTTAAAGTTAATTTCAAATGAAATATTTTATATTATCGCTAAATAAATATTTAATTGTATGACTTTCATTTTAGTAATTTTTGATGAGAAGCAAAAAGCTAATGATCGATAGTAATTTTTTCAATATCAAATATAATATTGCTTATTCCAAGTGAGAGTCTGTGAGATCAGAAGCGAATGATATTAAAAAAAACTGGGTACTATACACTGAAGCAGGATTATTGAATTAAAAGAAAATATATTTTCATCGTGAAAAAAAATCTGTAGTGACTCTATTTTAATTTCTTATGTCGAATTAGTTTCATACTCTAATTAGCTCCATATTCTTAATAATACCACAGATTAGGAATGGAGCGACCGCCCTCAGGCTATTAAATAATAATATTAATAATTGTACGACATTACGTTGATTTTTTTTTATTTATGAAAAAATAAGCCCGCTGAGTTTCTTGCGCCCGTTCTTCTCAGGTCCGAGGCATACTTTTTGGAATAGGTGGTAGTTTTTGACTTTCAATAAGTGATGTCACATCCTATTTTGAATAAAAATATTTTTAGCGTCAATAATCTGAAGCTGTCCCAATATACCCGATAAGTCATTCTTATCGCCTTATATTGGGACATGTGATTTGAAATTTCCATATAAACTTCTATCGCTGGTAAGCTATACGTCCTCCCATTGATAGACAGCGTGTAGGGATAAGGTGAGTTACCTTCGATAAGTTTATTGGGACAGAAAAGTCAACGATAGTTAAGATTTTTATCTCAAGTAAGAGAGACTAAATATTCGGAACGGCCGTAAAGCACCATTTTTTATTAAAAAATACAAGTAGGTAGTTTTTAAACAAACTAAAACTACAAAAATCACCATAATATACTGCATTATTAAATAACACAAAATCTTTAATTTTATAATAATTATACAACTACTTCTATTATTCAGAAATTTATTTTATTTTTCAATGCTTTTATTAAATAAGTAATTATGTTTGTACGGTAATTTTTCTCAAGTACGTCTATGAATGAGTTTAACGTCAAATTTCCACAAGATAACGAATTAATATGATGTATTAGGAGACAGCACAACTCGGAAGTGAATTTCGTAATGATTACATGACATTGTATCTTGTGTTATCAGCTCATATCTCCGATAGAACGTGTACAAAACGTGTACAAGTCTATTATCTACCAGGTACTATTTCTGAACTCTTAGCTTATTCAAATTGCATTATAATTATTACCTTAGGCAAATTCTTCCGGTAAAAAATATAGAAAGAAAAAACTAGAAGAATTTCTTTATTTATAATTTTATTAAATAAATATATATTATGAATATTTATTGTCAGTACATTTATGAAATAAACGCTAAAAATAAATCGTCACCTTTCTGCTCTAAATAGTGATTTTCATTAATATAACACAAGTAATAAGGGATTACTTTTATAATAAAGTCCCAGTCGCTACTCAGGCATTATCTATAAAAATTAAAATGTTTTATCAAAAAATGTCTGTGTCGTAAATCCTACTACTACTCCACAGATAAATATCTAAGTGATCGGACAGCCTGGGACTAGATTATGATTATTTTGTATTTTATTAAAAAGAGCGCAAAAAAAGGAATGCTGGGAGAGATTCTTGCGCAGTCCTTCTCTCTCAGAGCGCCAGTTGTTTCTGAAGTAGTATTAGAAATGACATCAAAAAGAAATTGTAAAGGAATAAATTTTAAGAAAATAAATGCCTTTTATGCCTTTATCAGTACAGGAAATCCCAGCACTTGGCCCCTTTACTTGTGGTAACTATTATTTACCTATTTGCATCCTATTTGAAGTTGTATGGATATGCGGTCACTACTATCACTAAATAGTGTCAAGTGTCAGATTTATAGTGGAGACGGAACGATCCATTAATATAATATAAAGAGCTCTAGAAAAGGTTGCACCAACTACACGAAACTAAATTTTACCGGAGCAGTAATAAAACCTATCCTAAGTTGTTCAAACTTCATTTTAATTTTAGCTTCCGTGCGAAATCGAAGCAGATTGACGACTACGGAAAAGCACCGCCGACCATTCCGCGGTGTCAGAGTTTTCTGCCTGAACTACAATTCAGACAGAAAACTGTTAGGCGAGCTCTGTGTTAGAACGTGTGCCACTGAGTTGACGCCGGTGCTAACGCTTTTATTCCGGCACTCATATACAAAAGGCGTAGTCCCCGACTCATGGAAGTCAGCCCTAGTCTATCCGATCCAAAACAAAGGAGACAGTTCGGATCCGGCAAACTACACTCTCCAAAATGATGTAGAACATAATTAACCGCCAGCTATTGGTATACCTAGAGGGTCACCAGTTGATCAACGACCGACAGTACGGCTTTCGCCATGGTCGGTCAGCAGGTGATCTTCTGGTATACCTAATAGATAGATGGCCGGCGGCTATCAAAAGCAAGTGGGAAGGCCTGGCAGTAAGCCTGGATATAGCGACGGCCTTTGATCGTGCATGGCACAAGGCGCGTCTCGCAAAACTTCCATCATTTGGGCTTATGCAAGTGGACCTCCAGCTTCCTCACTGGTCGCAGCATTCAGGTCGTTATCGACGATCATTGCTCGAATCCCAAGCCAGTGAATGCTGGAGTGCCCCAAGTCTGTGTGCTGTCTCCCACACTGTTTCTTCTGCATATCATGCCCTGTGCTTCGCCGGGGCGTAAAAAGAATAGGGTAGTCCCAGGCCCTAGGGTGTCGTAAGAGGCGACTACGGGCTTATTGAAAGTGGGAGAGTCACGCTACCGTCTTTTGACGTCAGCACAATCGGGCCAGACTCGTCCGGGTTACTTACCACACTCGCACAGAATACCGGCGTAAAGTAGCGGCCTAGTGCTGCTATGTTTCGCATGTTAGTGTCGAGGACCGGAGGCCATTCCCAAACGCGTTTATTCTGGCACTCTTATTCCAAAGGCGTAGTCTCTGTCAGCCCTTGTCCATCCGATCCAAAAAAAAGGAGACAGTTCGGATCCGGCAAACTACAGGCCTATTGCTATAACCTCCCTGCTCTCTAAAATCAAGGATAGAATAATTAGCCGCCAATTTTTGGTATACTCTAGGTATGATGGGCCTATCGTTTTCTTCTTCATCAAGCGTGACAGCTATGAAAAATGTAAACCCAGTCGCCGACAGACTCGACAACTGATAGACCACGCGATGTCCACAGATAACCCACGTGACTTCTAGTTGTTGAACACGCGATGTTCACTACTGATAACGCGGCGTCAATTTATTGACCACCTGTGCGATTAGGTGGTGCGGATTGACAATGGGTCTTCTCTGTTGCAACGGAAAGAGGGTGTAAGTATTAAGCCTTTTTCCCTGGTTTTTTTTTTCGTCTTTTAAGTATTGTACTTTCCTATTATTGCCACGGTAAGCATTTATTTGATGTCTTCGTCTTTTTCTTCTACTATATCTCTGGACTATCTCTTCCTTTTCTCGTCTGTTAGTCACGAATATAGCGGACCGAATGTAAGCCGTGTATAGGTAGGTACATAGATACTGTATACGTGAGCTTGATGTATACAGATTACAGGGTGTATGTGTAACAGAATCATTGGACGTAATTTTTATTTAATTCAAAGCGTCGGACTAATTTGATACTTTGGACACTTATCAACGATCGATCCATTTTTGTTACAGAGATTTTTTTCATGTCCGATACCCGGTATTATATTCAATGAGATTGTTGTATATATTATATCAGAATTGTAGGTAGATAAGTTTATATAATTTTATATTACAAAATGGCTGGGGCATGTTTCTACTTTCACCAATTATATGTCAATAATTATTATGGTATCTAGTCAATTTATAGTTCTTTAATTTACAGTGCTTTACCAGTAGGAGGCTCCTTTGCACAGGATGCCGGCTAGATTATGGGTACCACAACGGCGCCTGTTTCTACCGTGAAACAGTAATGTGTAAACGTTACTGTGTTTCGGTCTGGAGGGCGCCGTAGCTAGTGAAATTACTGGGCAAATGAGACTTAATCTTTAGTCTCAAGGTGACGAGCGTATTTGTACTGTCACTCAGAATTTATGGGTTTTTCAAGAATCCTGAGCGGCACTGCATTGTAATGGACAGGGCGTATCAATTACCAACAGCTGAACGTCCTGCTCGTCTTGTCCCATATTATCATAAAAAAAACTAAATTAAATAACATTATTGGTATGCCTGATGGGCTCCACATTTATAAGTAATAGACTAAATACATGATCGGATTTGGTACGGCTGAACCGTCGGACACGGTCTGGTAGCGGACCATACTCTATGGTATGTCGCATTGTCTACAAAATTATTATAATTACCGTCCGGACCGTACGGTAAATTAATTATGGAATTAATTAGAAAAATTATATGACACAAGGTGACGAGCGCAGTTGTATGCCGCTCAGAATTTTTGGGGTTTTTCAATAATCCTGAGCGGCACGCATTGAAATGGGCAGGGCGTATCAATTACCATCAGCTGAACGTCCTGCTCGTCTCGCCCCTTATTTTCATAAAAAAAATATTACTTACGTAACTTAACTGAGTGTAAGCTAAACATAATCTTTGATTTCATTTTATAGTCATTTGACAGCTGAAATTATGCTGAGATTAAGATAATACAGCCCAAAGTAAAAGTCAAGTTCGCGTTTTTTCACACTGAGCTAAGTTTCACGTAAATAAAGTCTGAGTAATCTGTATAAGTCTCAGACTTAGTCTAGGTTACAGGAGGCAATGGATTAATAAATACAAGTTCCAGGGGCGTACCGTGCCTTGGCGGGGCCCCGTATAAAATTTGCTGAAAGGCCCTTTATGAAGGGTAAAGAAAAAAATTTTTTTGCATAAAATTAAAAGAAATATATTTTATTCATCATAATAATTATGTATCTGTAACTTTTTCGAAACTTTTTTACAGACAATTCAAATTAATTTTTTTTTCTTTTTTTATGACAGTAAACGACGAGACGAGCAGGACGTTCAGTTGGTAATCGATACGCCCTGCCTATTATAATGCCGTGCCGCTCAGGATTCCTAAAAAACCCCAAAAATTCTGAGTGGCACTACAACTGCGCTCGTCACCTTGAGACACAAGATGTTAAGTCTCATTTGCCCAGTAAATTCACTAGCTACGGCGCCCTTCAGACCGAAACACAGTGATCCTCACAAATTACTGCTTCACGGCAGAAATAGGCGCCGTTGAGGTATATGAGCCATCCTGTTCAAAGGAGCCTCCCACTGGTAAAATATATACTCTCCTTGCCTACGCACGTCGGGAGCCCCCCGTTGCCCGGAGCCCCGTAGTAATAATTGATACGGCGGTAGCTACGCCCCTGACAAGTACAGTAAAAGTCGTTAGTTCTTGACCGCAATAGTAGAATCAGCCGTTTATATTAGTCAATGACGAGACCGTGACAGTGAACGCGTGATGCAATATCATTATTATTAGTGATATTATCACACTGATTATATATATATTACTACACCAGCTATCACCGCATTACGTTCTATCAATTATATTTATAGAGTAACCCATTTCAGAAAAAGATAAAATACAGATTGATCAAGATGAGTATATCATATCGAAGTGTGATTGATGAGTATATGGAAAAAAAAATCACACTTCGCGAAACATTTAATTGATACAGATCACTCACTCATAATAAATTTAATATTTTACATACATGTGAAAAAGGATTTCGCTTAAATGTGTTAGAGCAATTAGAAATAATAAAACACAAAAATAACATGTTTATATTGTTGAATGAACAAACAAATTTAGTCCCATCACCTTTGTTACGTATCTCTTCCGGGGGTAATACGTCACAACAGCCGACCAATCACAGTGCGTCATTTCATGGGACGAGGGTATAAAAGAGCGGCTTCCGGCTCATTTAATTCGGTCTCGTGCCAGATTTTGGCGAGACAACACGTCCTGAGGATGCCTAGTGTAGAGGCGAAACACGTGTCGAATTGTTTAAAAACAAATATTGGCGGAATTAACACGAATTAAATAATCTTAGATTGAGGATTGGTCTCCGCTGCGCTCTAACTAGATACCGCAGGCGTAGTCGCAAAGTGCGGCAACTAATATTATACCCAAGTGGGCGTACTCGAGTCAGTCTCGAACAATGTGTGATGTTGACGTGCCACATGTTCTGTTAAACTTTGGTAATAATTGAAACTAAAATAGTAAAACTTTGTAAATGAAATAAAAATAAATACTAGAAGAAATAAGAAAGACACTGGGATCACAATATATCATCAGTAAGTATTTTGTATTTTATTGATATAAATGTAAAATAACACGAAGCGTATGTTACAAAATTTGAAAGATACCATTGAGTGTCAAGACGCCACAGACACACATAAGCATCTTATAGTTTTCGCAATAAAAAAGGCTATTGTTCTTAGGTAGTGAGGTATCTAGTTGGAGCGCAGCGTAGACCAATACTGCCGACTCTATTATTTCAACCTGACCGCCCAACCTTACATGACGACCCTGCAAGTATGTCATAAATTAAAAAAAATACAATGGAATAAATAAATAATGGCGATTTATGTTTAGTTTACCGCATTTATCACGGGGAATGTTCCGAAGAGCTGTTTAACTTGATTCCTGCCGCCGAATTCCACCTTCGCACGACACGCCACAAGTTAGGATATCATCCTCACCATCTGGATGTGTGGCGGTCCTCCACAGTGCGGTTTTCAAGGAGCTTTCTTCCACGTACTACAAAGCTGTGGAATGAGCTTCCTTGTGCGGTGTTTCCGGGACGATACGACATGGGTACCTTCAAAAAAAGCGCGTACACATTCCTTAAAGGCCGGCAACGCTCTTGTGATTCCAGGTGACCCGTACGCTCGTTTGTCCTCCTTTACCATAAAAAAAAGTGAATTATAACTGAAAGTATTTGCTAGTTCTATTGCGAATCCCCCTTAGTTGATGAAATAGGTCACAATACCTCTGTAAAACTAGCAGTTAACGGTTAAAGAATTTATTTTCTTATAAGAATTTACAAATTCAATTTTAGAGAAAACAATTTTATAACTTAAATATAAAAGTAAATGCCGGTACGCTTAGTTTAAAAATTGTAAATCTATAAAGTATATATATATCTTAGATATATATAAAAATGAATTGCTGTTCGTTAGTCTCGCTAAAACTCGAGAACGGCTGGACCGATTTGGATAATTTTGGTCTTGAATTATTTGTGGAAGTCCAGACAAAGGTTTAAAAGGTGAAAAAAATATATAAATGAAAATGAAATAAATAATAAATGTAAATATGAAAATGTTCGGAATTAAAAAAAAACAACAATTTTGTTTTTCCTTTGATGTGTCGTCCCCCGTCGTTTATAAATCAAATTGAAAGAATAGTTTAAAATGAATAACTAATTAGAATCTTTATATCGTTTAAACTTTCTCCGGAGGTAAAAAACAACTTAATTTTAGCTACCTATGCTTGGTAGATTTTATGTACGATTTAATATTTGGTAGGTCTGAGAATCGGTTGTCATCTATTTTTTATACCCCAAAAAAGACAATAAGGGACGAGGCGAGCAGGAAGTTCAGCTGATGGATATGATACGCCCTGGCCATTACGATGCGATGCCGCTTAGAATTCTTGAAAATCCCAAAAATTCTGAGCGGCATTACAATTGCGCTCGTCACTTTGAGACATAATATGCTAAGTCTCATTTGCCCAGTAATTTCACTAGCTACGGTGACCTTCAGACCGAAACAGTAATGCTCACACATTACTGCTTCACGGCAGATAAAGGCGCTGTTGTACCCATAGGTAATCTAGCCGGCATCCTGGTCAAAGAAGCCTCCCACTGGGAAATGTACTTACTTAACTACTTAATGTCGCCTCTTACACAACACACGTCGACACCCTTGGGTCTGGGACTTCCATATCCAGCACAGGGCATAGTTAACTTCGACTAAAAAATATTTTCATAATTTTTGAAGCAAAGTCACACTAAAAACATAATTGTCTCTGTAAAATTTTGAAGTCTGTTCGACATCAGGTAGGCTTGATTGTCCTTAGCAACATGTTATTACTATTTAGAATAATAACTATTCTTAACTATCCATATTTGTTACTTATTATAAGTACATATACTTACTATAACTTTACCTTACGTATATATATATATAAGTATCCATCTCTATCAGTAATAAAACAAAGCAAAAACTACATTTAAAGAGAACTTGTTGTGTTTTCAACAAAAAATCGCAGGCAAAAAGTATTTTATAACTATTTTCATTTGTCTGTTTAACTGTCTGTCTGTTCGGCTGTATGTGTAGCGTCGGACGCAATAACTATTCGACAGATTTTTTTAAAATTTTGCATGAAATATTAACGCGAGATTGTGAGTCGTTATAACATATCGGCTTCAAACTGTCACGATTATTGCCATCGCTTTATAGCTGATATGAATTAGTGAATATTGATCAATTCAAATATATTTCAAGAGAAAACTTGAGCACTTTTCTTGGGATGGTATAAAATGTTTAACTCGCGTCAGGACACGTGGCCTGATCAAAAACTCGTAAGACAGTCGTTGAAATTATGGATGAAAGTTGATTTTTGAAGGGAAACAATTCTTGCTGCGTTGAGCACTTTTCTTGGGATGATTATATAAAATGTTAAACTCGCGTCAGTACACGTGGCCTGATTGAAAATTCGTAAGACTGTCGTTGAAATTATGAATGAATGTTGATTTTTGAAGTGAAATACATCTTAAGCTACGTTGAGCACTTTTCTTGGGATGATTATATAAAATGTTAAACTCGCGTCAGTACACGTGGCCTGATTGAAAATTCGTAAGACAGTCGTTGAAATTATGAATGAAAGTTGATTTTAGAAGTGAAATACATCTTTAGCTGCGTTGAGCACTTTTCTTGGGATGGTTATTAAATGTTAAACTCGCGTCAGGACACGTGGCCTAATCAAAAATTCGTAAGACAGTCGATGAATTTATGGATGAAAGTTGATTTTTGAATTGCAAACTTCTTTGGTGACGTTGAGCACTTTTCTTGGGATGGTCTTCACCAGTGGGCGGCTCCTTTGCACAGGATGCAGGCTAGATTATGAGTACCACAACGGCGCCTATTTCTGCCGTGAAGCAGTAATGTGTAAGCATTACTGTGTTTCGGTCTGAAGGGCGCCGTAGCTAGTGAAGTTACTGGGCAAATGAAACATAACATCCTATGTCTCAAGGTGACGAGCGCAGTTGTAATGCCGTTCAGAATTTTTGGGGTTTTTCAAGAATCCTGAGCGGCACTGAATTGTAATGGGCAGGGCGTATCAATTACCATCAGCTGAACGTCCTGCTCGTCTTGTCACTTAACACTAGGTTTGATCCGCTCGTTTCTCCTCCTTTTCCGTAAAAAAAAAAGTTGCGTCTGTCCTAGAAAATTTGTGTGACGTCAAATGGGTGGCTTCTAAGTGCTTTTATTATATTTTCAGAAAATGTCACGAAGAAGACTGCTGCTGGGATGTACTGCAGGTGTGACTGGAGCAGTGCTAGCGACCTGGGCACTGGCTGCAGATGACTCTCCAGCTGTAAGATGATTTGATTAGCTTAACGATAATAACCGAATAACAAAATCTTCATATTTTGTAGGTGCATGGTGTGGGTGGAGGTAGCATCCGAATAATAATAGTATTTTTTTATGAAAATAAGACACGAGACGAGCAGGACGTTCAGCTGATGGTAATTGATACGTCCTGTCCATAACAATGCAGTGCCGCTCAAGATAATTGAAAAAATCCAAAAATTCTGCGCTCAACAACTGCGCTCGTCACCGTGAGACATAAGATCTCAAGTCGCATTTGCGCGGTAACATCACTAGCTACGGCGCCCTTTAGACCGAAACACAGTAATGCTTCCACATTACTGTTTCTCGGTAGAAATAAGCGCCGTTGTGGTACCCATTATCTTGCCGGCATGTGGTGCCAGGAGTCATACTAATATGGCACCTTACAACAGCGACAGAAGCCAAAAACCATTTTTTTTTTCTTTTGTCTGTCTGTAAGTATGTTTATGTTAACTCAAAATGACACTTAGATAATTTATACGTCTAGATAGTCTCTTGCTGTTAGACAACCGATAAAAGAAAGCCAGGAATATTAGTCTAGTGTGTGTGACAAGCAACGTCTTACACTCGCGAATTGTATGACACTTTGTGTTAGTGTGCGTGAATTGCTCAAACTTGAGATTTAATTAGAAGGAGTGGCGAGGAACTTATTGCGTCGCTCTTTTTAAACTAAATTTAAAGATTCAGCATTTTACATTATATTTTATACATTATCCCCCTTATTCATAATGGTCCTCTAACTTAAAACAGCCGCTAAGGAGTGTTTTTTCTCATTCTGACTTAGGTCAATAGAAGAAGACAGAGTGAGAATTAGCAATGCTTTAAGTTAGCAGACTATTATGAATAAGGGGGTATATGTTAAGTGATGCACCAAAACTACTCAAACATTTTGGCTTAGGTTAACTTGTGAATGTTTAAAAAAAGTGATAATCATAAATATTATCTACTCTTAGTTTTCCGCTTACGAAGCCAGGGCAAATAATTCAATTGTTTTCATTTTGTGAATAATAATAATACCAGAATAACTTTGTTAATAATTATTGATATTGAGTGGATTTAAATAAACTTACAATAAACTAGCGTATAGTAGACCTAACTGCTCGATAATGCGTCACAATTTTGAATTGTTAATGTGTGCGTGAGATAGTTTAATTTCTCATTGTAGAAATTCGGGTTAAGGAGCTACTGCGAAGCGTGGCTGTTTGTTTACGACTTTTCAATCAAAATTGTTTTTTTTTGTGAAAATAAGGGACGAGACGAGCAGGACGTACAGCTGATGGTAATTGATACGCCCTGCCCATTACAATGCAGTGCCGCGCAGGATTCTTGAAAAACCCCAATAATTCTGAGTGGCATTTGAGACATATGATGTTAGGTCTCATTTGCCCAGTAATTTCACTAGCTACGGCGCCCTTCAGACCGAAACACTACTGTGTTTCGGTCATTACTATGTTAACACATTACTGCTTCACGGCAGAAATAGGCGCCGTTGTGGTACCCATAATCTAGCCGGCATCCTGTGCATCCAGTGGGAGCATCCTCCCACTGGTTACAGTATCAATACTTCACTTTTCTTTCCTATATTCCTGTATCTCCCTTAGATATGTTCTTCTTTCTTGCACGCGTTATTCGTCTAAACGTCATTGTCGTAATTGTCAACCCGTAGGAAAATCTTCTGAATTCAATCTGTTATTTTTTATATAATTGGTAGGGCATAAGTGATAAGTGGATGGCAGGAAGGTAAACTAAAATCCAAATCGCAGTGGTAGCTGATATAAGGCAAATAAACCACAACTATTGGTTGCAAGGAGTTCAATTATCATTGTTTGTCACCAATGACGTTTTATAGACATATAAGGACATATCGTTCGCAGTCTGGTAGCGGAACGGTAAAAGTGTGCTTAAAGAACTGTCTTTGTCTGTCTGTACTGGTCTGAACTGTCTTTACACTGGTAAGCACACATTTCTTCTTAGCCGTGTGTAAACTGTTACTGTCCGAATCGGGTTCTAAATTCAACATAACATTATGTAGCCTGAGCTGAATAAATGTTTTACATTGCTGCTTATTGACCAAAAATATTTTGAACAACTGGAGTAAATGCGGCAATGTATTTGACTATTTTCAAACTGGTATCGTTGGTCCAGTGAATGCATAGAACCGTTGGCCTCGATACATACAGAAAGATAAAATATACAAAAACCAGTTCAGTACAGCTAAATTTTTTAGCTCGGTTTTGTATTAAAAGCGTGGATTTTAGTTTTTATTAACTACTATTTATTCTTTAAAAAATATTTATTTCCGATTTGTATGATTTCCTAAGAACTATTATGGTTTGTTGCGAGACCGCAACAGCATTAAAAATAAATAATTTATACAAAACTCAAGTCAAAATGCCGAAAAATTCCATTCCAGGTGGTGGTATATTTTAAATTTTTCTCAGAGATTTTGTATCAACTTTTGTAACGCGACATCCTTTTTTCATTAATACATTGTTTCCCGCCAACTTTATATGGAAACTAATTATTGTCATACAGTGAAATACTGGCAGATGAAAATTATTAATTTAAATTTAGAATATCACATACAGATATCGCGCGAATTGAATGCAGAGTTAAGGAATGCGATAGTGCTGTGACCTAATTATAATCGATGGCCATAATTATGAGTGTGTCGATAAATTCAAGTTTACCATTGTAACCTAATAATTAAATCTCAAATTTTTGTTCTGCCTTTCTTCAACACATATGTCTAAAACATTTTTCGCCATTTTTCGTGCTTGGCGATGAATAAAAACTCATTTTGTTTTGGAACGGGACTTAAAGACTCGGATCGGTGATTATTAAAATCAAAGAAATAACACGGGATCGCAAAATTAGTATTAATCGATAGCACTGTAAGCGATGACTACGGCACATCACTACACTGTAGACGCGCGGGGCGAGGTGTGCGGACAGCGGGGGGGAGATGATCCCGCTCTTTACCTCAGGCCCCGACTGCATTCAACTCACGCGCTATCAATACTAGTGTGAAGCCTAATTTGCAAAAAGCCTCATTTCGTGAAATTTAAATAAATTACGCTAACACTGTGTTGGGATGTAAGTGAAGAGTATAAAGTAATTTATAACTATGTAATTCTACTTTAAAGAGCATTTAAATTTATCGCTGGAGCTATTTTAACCAGATTTATGTTTTCTTGGTGCATTTGTCTGTTATCGTACAGACCCGTAACTCCGTATCGTAATTCTCTCATGATACGATGATGTTAATGTTTTTTTTTAATTAAAGAAGATTATTTTGGCATCGCTGTTAGATAATTCAAGTAATATGTAAGTAGGTTGGTTGATTAGGTAAAACATACATGAAAACCAGGGCAATTTTATAAAGAAGGCTTGAACTTTTACTGCCGTATTTTCTTAGCTAGACTAGCCAATAAGCATCATAATTTTTGAGAGTTTTGAATATTCAGAAACATCATAAAATTGCTATACCTATCCACATTCCACGTAGATAAGGCCCAGGCCCATGTTTCAATCTTCAATAAAATATGTCAAAGTGTCAGCATATAAGTATTCTTAAGTTAATGTTTCGTTATATAACTTGCTATCTTTGACTGTCAAAATGAAAAAGAAAGTGACATTATATATTAAAAAAGGGGTATTATATTTAATGAAATATTAACTCTGAGGCACGGACTAGTAAAAAAGTACTCCGCGCCGTGTTATTATCAAGTGAAGCACCTTTATGCTAGTGTGTGTGCGGTTACGGGGTATACCAGATACATTACATACTTTTATAGTATTGTTTTTACACTTTTTCACAACGCACGACTGCATTTCAAAATATTTTATTGCGACGCAAACTGTCACAGACGATGGCAAATTTCATAATGGAGGCCGATCGGCTTGTATTAGTGTAAGTGTATGTGTGGGGCTATGTATTTACACGTTTACCGGCTTGTTTTGGTACCTTACTGTTATGTAAGGTGACACGAAGTCCTTCTTATTTTACTCGTCCGTGCTTTGAGGATGCTTTCTGCAACTGGCGGTATATGTCTTAAATTGCCATTTTGATGTGTTACATTACAAGGGGATAGAATAATAACTTAAGGGTAAAAGTAATCATTTTTTTTATATTAAATTTGGCATTTAATTTACTATAAAAGACCAAGTAATAAATTTATTAACAAATTAAACAAATTTAAATTTCAATGCAATATTTTGAATCCCATTCGTATTATATACTAGATAATTTACAGCATATATGATTCTATGTAATATAGATGCGCTCTCGCCCTGCCTTTATCGTTTGACTCGCCGCACAGCTGATGCTAGCTATCCGCCATTGGACCGAGTTCAGGGCGATGACCTTAGTTTACTGGTAGAATTAATATGTCAGGAGTTCTCAACGCTTTTGACATCATTAAAAATAAAATGTTCTTTTTACTGTACCAAGCATTTAATCTAATGGTTTTTGATTTTTATTTTATTGTAGTGTCTCCGCATTTGACTACATATCCGTTTGAAACAGGAATATGTCAACATGGTGTACATTGTATAGTGTGAGCTCTTCCTTCACAAGTGAAATCGTTGCGAGATAAAATATATTTTCTCTTAAATATTATTGATTTATGGAAATAACATTATATTTATTAAATCTTATTAAACATTATTTTATTTTATATTAAATATTAGGATGAAGGCCCACCGTTCTTACTTAACTTCACGATGTAAAATGTCTCCCAATATCGATTGTTTTTCAATCACGTCATTTAAATTTTACATTTTAAATAAATTCCTATTCCACTTTACGGTGAACCGCATAACAATGAGTTCTTATGTGCGAATAGGAACTCCTTGTTACAATATGTATTTCAGTAAATTATCCTTTTAAGAAGTATTTCATTCAAACATGTAAACAATTTCAGCACTGGTACAAACCAGCGACGGTGTCGGCTAAGACGGAACGAAAGAAGCGCGTCCTGCCCTCACGGAATGACCAGATCAACAATCTCCAGGCTGGCCACACTTACGACGTGCTGATCATCGGCGGAGGAGCCACAGGAGCCGGCTGCGCACTCGATGCTACAACACGAGGTAAACAGTTTCGTCAGCAAGCTCAGCAGCATCACTTTTGTCATGTTGCTAGAATCAGTGTATCCAAATGTTTTGAGTTTTCTTGAGTGTTAATTCCGCCAATATTCGTCTTCAAACAATTCGACACGTGTTCCGCCTCTACACGAGGCATCCGAGGCATAATAATTATGGATTTTCGCAAAATAACGCCTACTTCAATAAATTTTCTAGAATCAGTGTAATAATTACAGACACACGAGGAATTCCATATTTTATTAGTCAGGGTGTTTGATTTCATTGATTTTGCCATAAGTATTTTTGTAAAACACAACCGTCATCTAGCAATCTCATAATTAAAACGGCTGAAGTCTAAACTCACCACCAATGAGCGTAGGTACTGACTAATGTAGTGCTAGACCTGGCGCGACTGCAAACTCATCTAACATCTGACTGATCCGGATGTAGTAATTTAATTAATAACTTCTCTTTAAAATAATAATAATTTATTAAATATATTAAGTGCTGTTAGTAATCTACTCATAAGATATCGATGCATAGGCAAAGAGATCAGGAAGTATGATGAAGTATGAGTAAATTAAGAAAAAACACTCCATAATCAGAAAAAAAAAGCATATACTCAAATGGAAATGGGCTGGCCACATAGCCAGCCATAGTCATCACGAACAACCAAATAGAAGGGACCAACGGCCGAAAGGAGGAGAGGTCAGTCATTAACACCCTTATAAACTAGCGGCTGGGCCTAGATAGAGGGCCCAGGATATAACAAAATGCCAGTCTTTGGAAGAGGCCTTCATCATTTTACAGTTCTAAGTGGTTATATATTGTAAGTCGCTATAAAGACAGCAGGTGGACACTCAGAATCACGCAGTGGAAGGGACCTAAAGGAAAACGACGAGTAGGCAGACCGAAAAGTAGGTGGGCTGATGAAGTAATGGAAATAGCCGGGAACCACTGGCAAATAACGGGTAAAGACAGAGACGCGTGGAAAAAGTTGGAGGAGGCCTTCACCCGAGGAGGGGTTCATATCAAATAAATATATAACCCATACAAATACGTAACACGTACTAACATAATATAGATATTAAGAAAAATATAAACTAACACTAAATAACAACATTTGAAATGTACATACTCGTATATTAAGGATATGAAATAAAAAAAGGCTTTATTTATTATTATTATATATTGTAAGTGGTAAACTAGAACCAGCTTTTTATTTTTTTTTCATAAGGTATCGAGAAATAAAGAGATTGAGGAATGCATTTTGCGAAAAATATTTGGGGCCAAGTTTGTTTTTTGTTTTATATGGAAAAGGAGGACAAACGAGCGTACGGGTCACCTGGTGTTAAGTGATCACCGCCGCCCACATTATCTTGCAACACCAGAGGAATCACAGGAGCGTTGCCGGCCTTTAAGGGAGGTTTACGTAGCGTCTCGGCATTGGTTTTTAAACTCTTCCCCACAATGGTCCTATGATGGTTTATCTGCAGGTTTGCGCACGGCTCTGGTGGAGGCCGACGACTTCGCTAGCGGCACATCTAGCAGAAGTACCAAGCTGATCCACGGAGGTGTGCGATACCTCCAGAAAGCTATTCTGCAGCTGGACTACGAGCAGTATAAGATGGTGAAGGAGGCTCTCCACGAACGCGCCAACATGCTGGAGGTTGCTCCTCATCTCACACGACCTTTGCCAATCCTGCTGCCAGTCTATAAGTAAGTATTAAGATTTTTTTCAAGTGATAACTTCTTATGGGAGGGTAAACCGTTTCGTAACGTAAAGCGTTACGCCGCCAGTCTGTCTGGCTTCTCTTTCTCTCACGCATACGGCAGTGGTAGGTTCCAGCTCTCTCACTCTAATTGTTATTTATATAGGATTTAATAATGATACTAATAATGTACATACACAAAATGTTAATGTCAAGAATTGTCACTATGATTAAAATTTATTTTCTAATTAATAATAGATTTTATTAATAAATAACTTTTCTTTACATATTACATACTTGTCAGACGTAATATTGAGATCTGAATATCCAGAACTGAACCGTTCCATTCTGATCCCTCAACTTCGACCTTCTTCTTCTTTATAGGCTTGTCCTAAAGACTTGTGTCTGCCTCTTTTTGTCGCTATTATCATCCATTCTTCTACAATCTTCAGTCTTTTAATTTATTGCCCTTTGCTTATTTATTACTAGTAATTTTTTTTTTATGGAATACGAGGACAAACGAGCGTACGGGTCACCTGGTGTTAAGTAATCACCGCCGCCCACACTCTCTTGCAACACCAGAGGAATCACAAGAGCGTTGCCGGCCTTTAAGGAAGGTGTACGCGCTTTTCTTGAAGGTACCCATGTCGTATCGTCCCGGAAACACCGCACAAGGAAGCTCATTCCACAGCTTCGTAGTACGTGGAAGAAAGCTCCTTGAAAACCGCACTGTGGAGGACTTCGTAACTTGTGGGGTGTCGTACGAAGGTGAAATTCGGCGGCAGGAATCAGGTTGAACAGCTCTTCGGAACACTCCCCGTGATAAATGCGGTAGAAGACACACAATGAAGCGACGTCTCTACGCAACGCCAAGTCCCCGACAATTCGAGCTGCTCTACGTTGCACGCGGTCAAATGGATCGAGCTGATTTAGATTGGATAGATTATGGGTACCACAACGGCGCCTATTTCTGTCGTGAAGCAGTAATATATAAACATTACTGTGTTTCGGTCTGAAGGGCGCCGTAGCTAGTGAAATTACTCGGCAAATGAGACTTAACATCTTATGTCCCAAGGTGACGAGCGCAATTGTAGTGCCGCTCAGAAATTTGGGTTTTTCAAGAATCCTGAGCGGCACTGCATTGTAATGAGTAGGGTGTTTCAATTACCATCAGCTGAACGTCCTGCTCGTCTCGTCCCTTATTTTCATAAAAAGAAAACTTCGTCCGCGTGGAATAATTACTTTGGGAAGTATTTTAATTTTTTTGAAATAGTTTGTAAATAATAAGCGTAAAAACTGATGCGGTTAATATAAATACGAATTGCTCACTTTAATATACTTTTATAAACTACTTTTTTGTTTTTCCATTGCTTTTAAATAATGATTTTGTGGTTTTCATACTCGTGAGCACATAACGTTGCCAATGGGATAAACAATTTTTGCGTGATTTGTACCAAATATAAACAAAACGGAATTTGTATTGTTAGGTGTGAAAGCGTGACTTTGTTTGAATTTCCATACGAACTTTCATCCCCATACAGGTCGAAATTTCAAAAAATACTAGAGGACATATTTATATATTTCTTATCAATTGCTTAAATACAATGTTTCATGGTGTCATCTTCGATAGTGACGAACTTCCATACAAACTTCTATCACCTATTCCAACCAAGACTTTTTTTGCGATAAAAGGTAGCCTTTCCTAAGCTCTAGTCTATCTCTGCATTGTATTTTATCAAAATAGGTTCAGTGGTTTAGTCGTGAAAGCGTAACAAACAAAATTACATTCACATTTATAATATTAGTAGAGATTGCATAGTGTTTGGAACTAGTATATAAATTCCCCCTTTTAACTTGAACTGCATACGTGCATCCGTCCATTATACCCACATCCTAACGAATCAATCTCTTTATTTAATAAATGCTATTATAATAATAACAGTATACCTACAACTCGAAATAATAAAAACATGTTTTTTTTTCTTGAAATTTTTTTTGTGTGCAAATTAGGCCTAAAGGTTCGGGGTAAGATGGAAATTAAATCTACACATAGATATAACTATCTATTATACCTTAGATAATTTTTACGTCTAAATAAAGCCTCTTGCTGTTAGCTACGTCTCAGGCTGAGATCTAGATAGAGCGTACTTAGTCATTGCTCAGACTTTGCTTACGTTAAACTTAGTTTAGTGTAAGCTTAGTATAATCTAATAATCTTGATTTCATTTTTCTAGTGATTTGTTAACTGAAATCATGCTGAGATTACGCTAAGATAGCCCAATGCAAAAGTCAAGTTCGTGTTTTATAAAGTCAAGTTCGCGTTTTATCACATTCAGCTTAGTTTTACGTAAGTAAAGTCTGGGCAAAGTAATCTATAGGTCTTAATCTCGCGATTTTTTTGACACTTTTTTTTGTGTGTTGCTGAAAATAGAGTTTAACAGTTCGCCGCTATTTTTTCTACGTGTTCACAGCTGTCATAGTCTATCTTGAACTATAAACAATCTAAGATATATATACGTCAATAAAACATAAGCAAAGTAATGGGTTGCCACTGGCAAAATAATAGCGACATCTATTAGTTATACATATAAAGTAAATGGGAGTTTTAAATTAGGAATCTGTTGTTTCTAATGAATTGAATGAATTCATAAAACCTGTTTTGTTTAAGATTGTGCAGAAAAGTTTTAGGCGACCGTTTTTTTTCAAATTTTTTTTTATAAAACAGTGCTATTTAAGGGATGATAATTTTTTAATATTTTATTTCAGGTGGTGGCAAGTCCCCTATTACTGGTTCGGTATCAAGATGTACGATCTGGTGGCGGGAGACAGGAATCTCAAGAGTTCCTACTATCTCTCCAAGAAGAACACTCTAGAACTTTTCCCCATGCTAAAGTCGGACAATTTGTGCGGTGGGATTGTCTACTACGACGGTATGAATTTATGATATTTTTTTATAAAAGAAAGGGCAAACGGGCAAGACGATCACGCGATCTTGAGTGGTGAGGCAACCTGAAAAGTAATATTCAAGAATACGATTTTAGTAATAAAACGCCTAAAATATATTATATTCATTTAAAATTGTGTTTCCGTTTTTGGAATATTATAAAAAGCAAAAATGTTAAAAAAATATGGTATTCATGCACACCACTAAAATAAAAACATTAAAGCTGCTTTTTGGTAGGCCTACCTTCAGCTGTCACTTACAGGGTTGCCTCTCCAATAAGTCTGTCGCTGTCTTTCGATTGTAGCTATTTTTTCGATTGTAGCCCGCTGGTTGCGCCAGGGAATTTAAAGTGGACTGTATTAATAAAAAGGGGTACTCAGGTGAACAGAACAGGAATCATTGAAGTAAAGGGAATAGCCGGTACTCACCTCTTCTGCAAGATCCTGGGTTCTTCTACATTCGCCTGAGTGTGCTGGCGAATCACAATATATATATATATCGCGGGACACTTAACGAAGAAATCACTACGATCTCACGGCAGCAAATCGACAGGAATGCGAGGATTTCCTGGATGTATACTTAAATGTTGCGGGAGCTCAACCTTCGCGTGCGGTTACTTGACGGAATGTGTGTTACGCCATACGACCATAGATGTCGCGGCTCGCGGTTTATTCTTAACTTGTACCGGCTAAGTTGCTGGGATAAAGGTGTAAGGGGTTAAGGAAAAGGTTGTGTGTTATTTGGACAATTGGCGTTACCACCCGCTATGTTGGCACTGTTGCAAGCGCCATCCAGTAAGGCGTAGGAACCAAAGTCACAATACAATACTGTATACGGAACAGTACATTAACTTCATACAAGAGCGGCCGAATCGACGCACGCACACATACGCACGATTTACACGGCCGCTAAGCAATCTTGAGAAGACAAACCTATTAAGTGCCACGCCGTACGCCCCCGAGACTATTCGCTATCCGAGTTAAATTAGCTGCGCCGCGCCGTATGTTTTTACCTTTTTGTTTTTACCAACCCTAGCGCTCCGACCAGACAGAAATAAATGTCAAGGAGACTGCTAAGTAACGCTACTGTTCTTTTACTTGTGTTGTGGCAAAGTGCAGTCAATTACCGTGAAAGCTTAAAGCCCTGTTCAAACTGAGGCGAATAACGCGCGGAAGCGGGACGCGTTTTAGCGTAATTCGCTCCCTCGCTTAGCCTCTCAAACTGACGCAACTTCCCGCATGTCGTTTTTGCTTCTTCAGTGGAGAAACATCATGCATTGTGAGATCAAACAAACCCGTCGGGCGTTCAGCTCTTGTTTCGCTTCAACTTAATCGACTACTCGCGTCCATTTGAACACGTCCATACAAGTTAGCTGACACAATGGGCGCGAGCGACTTCCGTCCCGCGTCCCACGCGTTATTCGCCTCAGTTTGAACAGAGCTTAAAACAGTGCATGATATATTTAAGGTCAACAAGACGACGCCCGTATGAACCTGGCCATAGCACTGACAGCCGCCCGGCACGGAGCTACCATCGCCAACCACGTGTCTGTCATCAAGCTACATAAGACGGCCGGCAAGCTGAGCGGAGCCAGAGTCAAGGTGACCTTCTGTTATATACTTACTACTAGCTGACCCGGCAAACATTGTTTTGCCATATAAATTATATTTAGTGATTAACTGTTTTTTCTCAGACTTACTTACTTAAAGCCGACAACCACGACCACGAAAAAGTCTTTTCATTATTCGGGCTAATATAATATAGCATAAGAAATTTACAAAATATGTGGCTCTCTATGTATAAGAAAAATTTTAAAATCGTTTCAGTAGATCCAGAGATTTAAAACAGAGAAAGTATTTAATTTATTCATCAACCTTGCAATGTTTTTATATTATTTTGCTATTCGGAATGGAACATTATAGTTTTAAAAATTATAGCCTATGTGTTATTCTGGTGTGTAAGCTATATTATTGTAGAGTTTCATCAAAATCCATTCAGTAGTTTTAGCTTTAAAGGAGTACAAACATACATCCAGACATACAAACTTTCACATTTATAATATTAGTAGGATTCATATCTTAGGGAACGACCCTCGCCACGACACCACCACAGGCAGTGAATTTTTAGTGAGCATGACAAACGCTTTCACGAGAACACTGCTAATGACGTTGAGCTAGAAAGTCCGTTGTGGGACAACATGATCACAGAAAACTAAATTAAAAGAGAAGAGATTACAGAGATCAGAGAACTAGGTTAAGAAGAAAAAAAATGTTAAAAAACGTTTTATGTGATAAAGGTTACTATAACATAAATTACTTTCTTAATGATACCTCAGATTGGGGGAATGAAGCGACCGCCCTGAGGCTATTTCATTAATAAATTTTATTGTAATGAAATACTATTTAAAAACCGACCGATTTTTCTTGACACCGTGACACGTTGTTTGTCCACGATGGACTCCTAAACCAATGAACGGATTTTAATGGGGATTACTTCATGGAGTGCAGTTTGGTCCAACTTGAGAGATAGGATAGTTTTTATTTCGATTTGGGACCCATAATTATTTTTATTTTCAATATTTGTTTTGTATGGACATATTTTCTATGAGAGAATTTAGTGACGCACGGTTTGAGAGTTCCGCTGTGAAACAATTTCATTTTCAACAACAGAAATAATTCTTGATGTTTTGAAATATTATTGACAATTTTTTATAAAACAGTATTTTTTTTATTATCTACAGAACAACGTCTGTCGAGACAGCTAGTAATTTATATTTATACAGTTTATATCTCATTACTTTTTATGAAATATTTGATATTTAGAACGCTTTAAACTTTGAACACGACTCATATATTGGATGCAGCTTACCAAACTAATTTGCTATGTATATTAAAGCCATTATAAGTACTCAATTTGATTTTAAGTGGCCGTTTAGTTACGTGTATGCTCTTCGTAAAAGAAATATTCACAGTGACGATTCAAAAACGCTTAATTGAATAAAGATTATGTAACTCTGACTATACAGGCTGTAAAATCCTGTACTATATCTTAAGGCGTATGTCAGGGGTTATCAACATTTTTGAATCGATTCAATATGCAATCTTCTTTTTGCAGTAGCATTTAATTTAAGTGTTTTTGATTTTTTTTAGTGGTGTTAGTAGTTAATTATCGTACAGGGATTTTTTAATACAGTGTATTAAATATCTAATCCCATTTTATGTTCAGGATGAGTTGACTGGCAAAGAATGGGACGTAAAGGCGAAGTGCATTGTTAATGCAACTGGACCGTTTACGGACACCATCCGTCAAATGGATGACCAGAGCGTGAAGCAGATCTGCTGTCCATCATCAGGTGTGCATATCGTGCTACCGGGATACTACAGGTAATATAGCCTGTTCTACTTTTGACTAGACGCCTTTGTCTGTCTTCAATAACCAACAATCACCAACCACTCGATAGGCAAAACCTGATAGCATATTTTTAGAATAGAATAGAAAACACTTTATTAGCAACAAAAGCGGCCAAGTGCGAGTCGGACTCGCCCATGAAGGGTTCCGCAGCAGCAAGTAACATAATTTAAAAGCTATATAATAATAATAATAAGTTCCTCAGTTTGTCGCCCTAACCACCGGCGGAATTGTCGTGAACCAACGCCGGCGGGACTCTATATATTTTTATTTGTAATATTAGTTTTAATAAATATGTTATATATATAAATGTAGAAAATAAGATGAAATAATAATAACATTTGAGTTGATTGAATGAAAGGTAAATTGCAGTTTACTATTTATGACGTAAAAAAAAAATAATTACTAGATTTCGTTCAAACCAAGTTTGCATGGTAATGTACATCATTTTTAACCGACTTCAAAAAAGGAGGAGGTTCCGACGAATTCGTCGGTATGTTTTTTTTATGTGTGTTACCTAAAAAATTTCGACTGGGTGAACCGATTTTGATAATTCTTTTTTATTTGAAAGCTGGTACATCCCATGTGGTCCCATTGTAATTTGGTCCAGATCTGACCATGGCATCCATGAGAAAACCATAAAAGTCTTAAATTTGCTATACATACGTATAGCAAAGTGGATGATAAATTTACGAATAACGCAATATGGCGCCAACCGATTTTGATGATTCTTTTTTTATTGTAAAGGATATACTTCAAAGATAGTTTGGTGAGAGTTTGGTTAGGTTCTGAATACGGAATCCATGGCAAAGTAACGGAACTCTTCAATTAAGCGCTTACGTTCATTGCTGCATTGAACAATTTAGTATAGCTACACATATTTAGACAAATTCTTACCTAGTGTACTTCAAATTCGCTAAAAATCAAAAAAAAATTAACAAAAAAACAACCGACTTCAAAAACACTATTCCAAAACAATAGATATAATATGCACTAAAAAGTATTGAAATAATTGCGTCCAAGATAGGTTTGTAACTACATACATAGTTATAGGTGAGATGTGCTTGAGTCGTGAGGAGGCGAGAGCGGGTCGCGGCGGAAGGACATCGATTCCAAAAATAACAATTATCGTAACTAGAATTAGATTTATTAATTAGATTGTATAAAAATACGCAATTATTTTAATACTTTTTAGTGCATATTATATCGATTGTTTTGGAATAGTGTTTTTGAAGTCAGTTGTTTTTTTGTTAAATTTTATTTTTATATATTTTTTTTAGTTTTATCATTCTCTTATTAGCTTTTACTACTTGACATACATTTACACTTTGGAAGTGTCGGTCCCTCAAACTATTCAGATTAGATTAAAATGATATCAGAAACCTCAATATCATTTTTGAAGACCTATCCATAGATACAAGTATGGGTAAAAAAATCTTAAAATAATCATTAAATAAATTAAAGGATAAACCAAATATTATTATTAAAATATAAAAAAAATAACTGTGCGGCGCACGATTCTCTGTTAAAAATAGCTGACTCAGTATATTGTTGGTCAGTGCAGAAGACACCAACACAACACTGGTTTTCAGCAGCCCCTCGTGACATTTTGGAGTAAACAGTTACTGTAGCCGTCCCATCATAATTAATTTGTGAATCAAAGGGAATTAATGGTTCATATATTATGTTGATTTTGTAGTTATTTCTAAATATGTCATAAACTATTTTTTTTTTAAATATCCAACTTATTTCAAAATTATATAACAGTTAATTCCATAGTAATAGTAGTATTGATATAAATTTTAATGCATTTGGCAAATTTAAAAAATACGCTTTTGCACCCTTATAATTTGGATGTATAAATTTACATATGTTTAAAATTATACTTTTAGTAATAGTAAACATACGTATTGAAGTAGTATAACATAACTTAAAATAATAAATGAAGGCAACGCTGTGCATACCTATAAGTTCCGTTGAAGAGCTTAGAAATCACTTATCGCCTTTAATCAAGAAGCCATGTGGTAAATACATAATTTCTTTATTTTGCAGTCCCGAACACATGGGTCTTCTAGATCCTTCCACATCCGATGGCAGAGTGATCTTCTTCCTTCCATGGTTGAAGGGAACCATTGCCGGCACCACCGACCTCCCGTGCGACATTACCCACAGCCCGAAACCCACCGAAGACGAGATCCAGTTCATCCTCACCGAAGTCAGGAACTATCTCAACCCTGATGTTGAAGGTAACTAGAAGATATCTAGCAAAAAAAGGGGGAGGTTTTCAATTCGACTGTATATTTTTATGTTTGTTACGTATCTCAGAACTTAAAACTGGGTTTGCCTGGGTGAACCGATTTTGAATATTCTTTTTTTATTTGATAGCTGGTGCTTCCCGAGTAGTTCAGTTCTGACAATGGCATCCATGAGAAAAATCATAAGTCTTAAATTTGAATTAAGTATAAATAAAATCACTTTATTCATGTAGATCACGGAAATGACACTTATAAATGCCAAAAAACATATTTTTCTTATTGAATCTACCGCTACTTCGTAAAGGGTTGAGCTAATGAGAAGAAGTAGTAAGAAACTCATTGCCACTCTACAATAACTATAATTATATAATATTTTAGACAATAAGATGAAACCTACTATCATTACTAAATTCTAATGTTCTTTCTTTTCTTGGCATTTTATTATTATTATGTTATGGTCGGTATAAGTGTATTCTAGAAAATAAGACCGAAGGGATTTGTTTTTTTTTTAATAAATTTTAGTAGGTACTACTAAAAATTCACAATAAATGTAACATCTAAATAATTGAACTGGAAAAACTAAAAAGAAAATAATTCAATAGCATAATAAATTAATATTTAGCATAGCTTCTAAGAATAATCACACAATGACTAATTAATATTCGAACAAAATTTGGACAGAGTAACGTCCTAACCCATCAACGGTTGAAGCGGAAGTGAGCCGGCGCCATTTTTATTTTGCGCCCAGGCAAAGTAGAAACGGTTACCCTCCGGGAGAACGATGGGAGGTGGTGAATGCTCATGCATACCAACGCAGCCTGTTGGTATGCATGATATCCATTGTTGGCTTTGGGACATGCGCCCGCTAAGCCTTTATCGAAGGCGACCCCTCTTGGTGAGAGAAAAGTGCAAGCGGCACTCCCTTATCTGCTGGGACAATGCACACAAGGTGCTATCTAATTGGGACTAGTGACATCGGAAGGATGATCGGCGACGCCAGAGATATCGTCTCTTTTATAGACATCCCCACCCTCTTCTCCTTTAATTTTCTATAGTATTTATTAACGATTTAAGCGCTTAATAATGCCTCTATCTTATTTACGGTATGTGTAGATTAATGCATCTACAGTACTGTACTTTAAGTATACCCGATAAGTCATTCTTATCGCCTTATATTGGGGACACGTGAATTGCAATATACGTCGTCCCATGTACAGGCAGCGTGCACGGATAAGGTGAGCTACCGTCGATAAGTTTATTGGGACAGAAAAGTCAACGATAGTTACGATTTTTATCTCAAGTAGGAGATAGACTGAATATTGGGAACGGCCGTAAGGCATTTAGTAATTGACGTCTGTGTATTTTGTTGCATCACTTTGTATATATTGTAATTGAAATCATTTGTAAATTTAATTGAAAATAAGAACCTGTAATACCATTCTGTTTTGAAAAGTAGAGAGTAGAGTTTCTTGCTAGTTCTTCTCTAAGGAAATCAGCATTCTGATCGAGCTACGAGATAAAATATATTTGTTTTGATTTGAATAATCTAATATTGTTTTAATTAATGTAGTTCGGCGTGGTGACGTGCTCTCCGCTTGGTCTGGCATCCGGCCCCTGGTGTCAGATCCCAACAAGCCGGACACCCAGTCGCTGGCTCGCAACCACATCGTGCACGTGTCACCCTCCGGACTGGTGACCATCGCGGGAGGCAAGTGGACCACCTACCGCTCCATGGCTGCCGAGACTATCGACGCTGCCGTTCAAAGTTAGTATACTATTGAAAGAAGAAATAAAGAATAGTAGATTGTTAAACGAGGGTCGAAAGAATCAATTCCCGAGGTATTTAGACGAGCGCAGCGAGGGCGGCTATAGTCCGAGTAGGAATTGAGTTTTTTACCCGTGTTAAACACTCTACTTTTCATTTCGAATATGAGGAAAATAAAACAATTTTTTTATCTAAACTATTCATAGATAATATGTTATAATATTAGTAGTAGCTATTTAAACTTAATTGTCAAATTAGGACAATTTATGTCGACTTTTTGAATTTTAAAAATGGAACTCACCGCGTAATTGTTGCGGCTTATTCCGCTCAAAGAAGTTTCCGCTAAGTTCACACTGGCTGTTTAGAAAGTCACATGGCTGCAGCTTTTTTTTTATTAGATTTTGATGAACAGTTCTATTTTTAAATTTCATTCCGGCCCTTAGGTGGGAAGTAATTTGTATTAGTGTTTCCCTCTCTATGTAGGGAAGCAGCATTTTCTACCCAATAATCAGATCAAAACAACAATACTTTCCGAGTATGAAATGAAAAATATATTTATTGACAAAATGGATACATAATACAAAATTAGGAGCGTTTTCCGCATTAGGCGTGCCTGTATCGCGGAAAATAAGGGAACATACAAATACAATTAAGTTACAAAACAGGGACATGAGTGAGCTTCAAATTAGTTTTAATGAGTTCTTAAAATATTTTATAGAAGTATGAGTAAGTTTATCCATTAAGTTTCTGTGGTTTCTCTGGCAGATGTTTTTTCACCGTATAGAATAAAGTTATGGCATATGCATTGCAACTGTTAGTATTTTGAGTGAAACTTATGTATGCGAAAGATCTAAGAAATATATTTTTGTCAATTGTGAATTTAAACCATACAGTCACCATACGGACATAAATATTTCATCAAAGAGCAAATTGGTAATGTACTTACAGAGTTAGTTGTACTTCAGAGAGAATTATATAAAGGGCAAACAACTATATCCCAAAAATGGGCGGTTGCAATTTGAGCAATTTGCAAAAAAAAGACGCTGATTATTTTTAATTTTTTTTAGAATAAAAATGCAATGCATTTTGTTTTTAAATCATTAATATCTATCTAAAATGTTAAAAACAAAAAACCTGAAATATATTTTGCTTCCACATCTGACAGCATTACATACATTGTACATTGAGTTTTGGGTGGACGGCTTCCATGCCATCCATCAAGAGGTTGCGGGGTAGCCCTTACATCATTCTGCAAACCATTGCTTGTCATTACGATGCGCCAATTATAAAGGCTGCATGTGCCTGTATATTTATAGTTAAAACTGACCCTTTTTAAGAAGTTATTGTATATTGCATTACAATGCTCGCTAAAAGAGTCTACATATTTTATTTTATTCTTTTTTTCAGCAACTACAGAACCCTAATGTATATTCCCTGTATAATGATTATGTAAAGCTTATAGTCATTCAAATGATGAGAGTGAAATTTTAAGATGCGCGCGCATCACTGTAACAAAAGTAACAGCGTGAAGTTGGTTCCTAAAATTTTGTGACGTTTTCGTCATTTGTTACTTTTTTCTTCTCCATTATAAGACAGGCAAAGGGTTCAATGCCATACAGCCGTATTCTAAAAACGTAGAATAGCACGAGGAATAAATCATTTCAATGATTTTTGCTTCGTTAGGCCAAAGATGTATAACTTCTTGCGTGCATACATAAGTACACACACACACACACTTTTTTTTAAAGAAAATACTACAAAATTCATTATTGGTTTTTGTTGTCATCCAAAAGGTGCTGGCTTAAAACCGCTTTACCAGGAATGCCAGACGGACGGTTTCCTGATCGAAGGTGCCCATGGTTGGACTCCTACTATGTATATTCGCCTGGTGCAAGATTTCGGCTTGGAAATGGAGGTAAATTTACTTTTTAATTGTAGAACTAAAACTAAAATAATATATCGAAATTTTATCAGTTAGCACCATTGTGCATACTATAAACTAGACTCACAATCGCCTATTAAAAAGTTGTCAAAAATGTCCAAGTAGCGTTGTGTATACGTATTGACTTTTAACATTAACAGATATACAGATCACACTACAAAAACATTAATTTAAATAAACACATTATTTCGTTGCAGTGACGTTCAAAGTCAGTATACGCTCATTAGAAACTCATATTATCAATATTTTGTTTTAGTAATTAATTTGTAATTATTTACCAAAATGATTAAAAACGTCAAGTTAGTTACATAATTTTGTAAATTTAAAGGGGCACTTACCTGAAAAAAGACACTCCATCCTTTTTAAGATTGGATACGCTGTTATTTGGACATTTTTTCACTGAACACTTGCCATTGCGTGGCGTGATATTTAAAGCGCGGTCGAAACATAACTAAATGAAACCTATGCGTCGTCGACACGTAGGCAGAGTTTTGTTTCAGACAATTCGAGCGTGATTGTGAGTATAGTTGCTTTTCAGAGATGTAAGAGTTGTAACTTAATTTTTATTTTTCTTAATATTATTAGATGCCTGCTCAAAGAGTAATAATTTTTTTTTTAGTAAATTTAATCCTTTTAATAGTAAATCAAATACTATAAGCCAATTAACACGGTTAAAATGACCAGGTGGCCCAGCATTTGGCGAAGTCATACGGCGATCGGGCGTTCGCTGTTGCTAAGATGGCATCCATGACTGGCAAGAGGTGGCCCGTTATCGGCAAAAAGGTTCACCCCGAGTTCCCATACATCGATGCAGAAATCAGGTAACCAGTGATTTAAAATGAAATAAAAAAATATATAGGTCCATATACAGGTACACCTTAAATATTCTAGATGTAACATTTTACTGAAAAAATATTTTATTTTAATTTAAAAAACAATTTAAACTGCATTCATAGTTTTTCTTAATAATTGCCCGATTGAACCGGGAATGGAAAAAAATACTGTGGCTTTATCATACCGATCGAAAGGCTTCATCGTATAATATAGGATCGGAAATAAAAGGAACACCATAAATTTTAATATTTTATGTAAAATTTTGTTCAAAGAAACGAAAAGCTGACATTGCCGTGAGGATCATGTTTGATATTTCCGGTTCAATCACGCAATTATTTAAGCCAGCCATGCCAGCGCTTTGGTTTCCAGTTGCCTTATTGAGGCGCGAAGATAGTATTTTGAAAGGCCAAGTGTCTCGACACCAAACGGCACAAACATGTATGACTCACTGAGACCAACAAAAAAAAAATTCCAAAATATGTAGCAGCTGTGTGGCAGAGTGAGTCAAAAGGGATGCTACTCTGATTTCCTGTGACAATTGGCCACAGCACTGATTTTCAGTAGCTCCCGTTTGACGATTGACGTCACGGTGCTCAGTAATAAATTATTTGATAATTACATTGAGATCCATTCCGCCCCTCTGGCGTGATTAAGTAACAGCCAAACTATCACCTTTATAATATTATAAGTATAGATAAATTTACCAAAAAAAAAAAATTCGGGCACGGAGTGTTTGATATTAGTAGTTTCGAGTTAGTGTAAATTATAAGGGTTGTGTACCACTAGGTACGGTGTCCGCGAGTACGCATGCACGGCCATTGACATGATCGCGCGGCGACTCCGTCTCGCCTTCCTCAACGTGCAAGCTGCAGCCGAGGCGCTCCCCGGTATCGTGGACATCATGGCGGAGGAGCTCAAGTGGAACGAGGCCGAGAAGCAGGTTCGTCCTCACATATTATATGGGATATAAGAACAGTCGAATCACCTGAAGTCGGTAGAGGTAATTCGAGATGCGCAAAATATACAGGATGTAATCGATAAGGTAACTATTACAGATATCATAAAACTTTCAACTGATATCGAAAGGACGTTACCTAATGAGTAAAATGGTATTAAAGACTTTTTAATAATCAACATTTTGGATACTTCTCGTTTGATTTAATAAAAGGTATTGATTACATTTTTTACTGATTAGCTAACGTACTTTCCATGTCAGTTTAATGTTTTTTGATAACTGTAATTAGATAAGTTACGGAATAATCGCCACACTTAACGATTACAGCCCATATATAAGAATTGCTCGTTTAAATAAAATGGGTTTAAGCAAAGGCGCGCGGACACAGTTAATATTATCTTCTACTATTGTCGATCTGTATCTCGAAATGGTAGGGGTGTCCACATCTTATCTTACGTGGATTATTTCCACGCAGGAGCAATAGTTTGCAATATCAATGCTTTGTTTGGTGAGGAGACGGGGTAGAGATCGCACCACACAACGAAACATTCAACTTGAAGAAAGAAGAATGATAAACACCAGCAACTAAGGATGAATCTAATTCGATGGTAGAAACACGCTCAAAGTACCAAGGAATTAGCAGCATGGTTTGAGGCTATCTCACCCACAATATTGATGACCCATTTGCATCAAATCGATAAAATAAAATAAAAACTTGAAAAATGAGTTTGCCATGATTCAACTGACCTACAGACAGGTCCTGTCTTAACATGCTAAACCGGCACGAAAAAGACGGGATTTTGGAGGCGTTGATATTGTGACGTGATGAATATATTCTATACGATAATCGCAAGCGAACATCACAATAGCTGACTCCAAACTCCAAACGCAACCATGCGGTAAAAGGTAATCGACAAAGCGAAGATTAGACATTGAAAAGTTATGGTAACTGTTTGGTGACACGTCTTCATACTATTATTTACTACTGCTTACTCAGATCCAGTGAAGCATTTAAAGCAGGTGGCATCTGGATTATATGTGTAATATTTAAAAAAGGATCAATATCCCCAATCACTTTCAATAATTTGTGTAATAATCTTGGTGATCAATTGTTTTTATAAAGCTTATGTTTTCAGAGGCAAATGAAAATGGCCGCTGACTTCCTGGCAAACGAGATGGGACAAATGGTGAACAGAGCCAGCCGTGATAAGATCCCCATCAACCTGAACAAAGATGAAATTCAGACGTACATCAAACGTTTCCAGATTATCGACAAGGACAGGAAGGGATATGTGTCTATTAACGATATTAGGAGAAGTCTTAAGGTAACAATGTTGAAATATGATTATATCGTCGGCAATTGTGATAATTATTAGTCTATTAAGAAATTTAATGTATTTTCGTGGTGAAAAAAAGATTTAAACGAAGAAGGTCATATAAGATATGTAAAAAGATTTAAATATTCTGATGTATAACCTGATTCCTGCCGCTGAATTGCAATATTAAACATCCCCTGACAAAGTATCCTGTACACCTTAAAGATCCTGTGCAACAGAGAATTCAGTTTTATCTTCTTCGAATATCTGTCGTTTGAAATAAATCTACAGCCTTGTAAATAGATAGAAATCGCTGGTGGCTAAGTCGGGTGATTATGGACGATGCTTTTTTGTTCTGCATATAAAGAGCCAGTAACGATAGCACCATGGTCCAACTCTGTACTAGCCCAGAGAGAGCGCCTGAACTTTCCAGTCGAACGACACGCCTCAAACTTGCAAATGATGGTATCTTCCAGATAACTGTAATTTTGTTTGTAGACCATAATCGTGAAGCCATATATCGTCCGTGGTTATAAATCGATCAAAGAAAAGCACTGGATCTTGTTGTAATACTTCAAAAGAAGCTCGAGAAATATTCAGTCTCATATGTTTTTGTGCGTTGGTAAGCATAAAGCGAACCCAGCGCGCGAAAACATCCACCCCGCGGCCATTACCTTATTATACAAAGTATTTACAAAAGACTTAATAATTAATTTAATTTTTGATACAAAAAATAATAAAATAAAACTTAAATAATTTAATAAAATTAATTAATTACAAATAGTAAATATCATTAAGAACGCTGTCGGCAGGTGCCCATGAAGCTGGCAACGTTACCTCTTTGTATAGCCAAACTTATCCTTTGACAGAGGTACGTACCAGATCTTGGGTCACCTGTTAAATCGGTTAGACGCCTGGATATCTCTTTTATGAGTTTTTGTGCCGATGAACCCCAAGGACCCATCGTCTCCACCCCAAAGGGAACAAATATGTATCCATCACTGAGTGATGTATATGTCCTCCGCTTTAGGTTTTCGGCAGTTTTCGCCGCTGCACTAGAGGGGGCTAGCGTGTCCACACAAGTCGCATCCCACACCAGACGCTAATTAATTAATTAATTACTACAAAGTACCTAATTTTTCCACTGTGTGTGTCACCTATAGTTAGTTTCGTTATATTATGATTTTTGGGTATATAATATGATAAAAATCCTTCAATATTGGGCAGTGACTACTACTAAAGCACCATTTTCTTAATTTTTGTTGGGCAATTGATCACCTAATTACCTACTGTCAAAAATTTTGAAAAATATGGCGTCTTGAGTTAAAGTAGATTTTTTTATTTTAATATTGCTTTTGTTTTTACGTGTAACTTTTAGAGTATGGGTGTAAAACCTTCGGATGCTGAAATTAGTGCAATTTTATCTGAAATTGACGCTACTTACCACGGACAGTTGGAAATACAAGATTACCTACAGGTAGAGTGATGACGTCATGGGTGGGACAACGAGTAGGTACATGTTACATGTTAGTTAGACACCGCTTTCACATGGGATATGGTGTTCAAAATTACTAAGATCGAATTTTGTGTAAAAATACAGATCTAACATCAAATACGTTGTTATGTTTAAAATAGGTTCTGAATTCACGAACGCAACTCAAATGGTGACCATAAAGTAATTTTTTTTTTGTAATATTAGCTTGATTATAATTGGAGTCAATTATAATCTTTAGTTAGCGAAAAACTAATATAATATTAAGTCCAAGCAACATTACTGCATTAACCAATTTAATATATTAAATTAGCATTTTAAATAACCTATATTGTTGGTAAATTTGAGAGCTACTCAAGCCATGTGGCGTATTTAAAAAGTTTAGAAACTCATGTTTAAAAACAAACAAAACTATTATTATTTTTGTATCTCCTCTAAGTTTTATTCGTGGGTAATGAAATAAGTTTACCTTTTCGTCTAAAATATTGAACACCGACTGTAAAAGGTAAAGATGTTTGGACTTAACGAAGTCTTCGATATTTCAGAGCAATTAATGATCATTGTAAGTTTGTTTGAGATGCGTTTGGATTTATTCAACTATTTATATTGTGTTGTCTTTGCTTTGTCGTCAATATTGGAGCTCTCCACAGAACTACGGTGAAGAAGTGACCGGCGAACAGTTGCACGAAATATTGAAAGAGATCGACACTAACATGAATGGACAAGTCGAACTCGACGAATACTTGCAGGTTCATATTTCTATTGCGTCTGTTTCAATACGAGGCTGTTTTGTTGTGCATGCTCGTAATATATTTTTCTGTACCGCTATATATCTTTTAAGCTATTGCATAGCTTCTATCTCGGGCCTTGAGCGTGGAGACCGAATCCAAAAATTCCGTAACGAAAATAACCTAACACTTACTTACTAGATCTATATATATATATATTTCGGCACGATCATTACAGTTGCCGTGGAACAGTGGTTATCACGTATGCTTTTTGTGCAGACGGTCCCAGGTTCGAGCCTGGGGTACATCTTGATTTTTATAATTTTTTTCATTTTTATTATTATAATAAGCATTTTTATTTAGTTTCACCTGTCCCGTTGTCTGTCTGTAATCAAATCTTGCAAGTTAAATTTTACTCACTTCCCGTTTGCTTTTTTTTTATTAATTTTATCAAAAAAACAAATACTGCATAAAGTACATAAATAAATAATTATAATTGCATAAGTTGATAAAAAATGCTATGCAATAGCTTTACCGCGGCAGTCCCCGAGTGCCACACGTCTTTCTTTTTAATTTATTTTATACTTTAACAGACGCAGTTATAACACAATAATTTCTTATTAGTTAATACATAACAGTTATACTTTATTTATACAGCATGACTGGGTGACTCTAACAACTGATATTTAGCAATTATAAAACAAAAACATTAAAAATAAATAATTGACTGCGTAGTAAACTTAACCGCTAATAAAGTAATTAATTACGTAACGGATGGTCATCGCGCGGACGCACGGATTACAATCTAATCGCGGTGCGCAGAAGTAGGAAAGGGCAGGGTGGACATACGGACCTGTCGATGCTTACGCTCACCTAACGAAAGAATCGCGCATTCAGCGGCTATGTATCCACACTTTGTATATTGAAATAAATGTTCAAAAATTAAGTAATTACCTTATTTTATCACATATAACGAGAATCAAGTAAACTCGAGTACTCTCCTTAAGAGCGGTTAACCGGTCATATTGTTTATACAAACGCTTGTACGTGAATATGGCGTTCTAACGCATCTTTCTTAAAAACATTTTTACTGATAGGTATCTTATGCATTGTATCTAGGTTTCTATCGAAGCAGAAGATACAAATTCTAGAAACATATTCAGTATAACCCTCGAAATATCGGCTTTTGCACAAACTTGACCTAAATTGTAATAGTAACGAAAACTTTGCGATAGGAACCTCGTGTATGTAACGGAGATTCTATACGATAAACATTTGTTTCACAAATTTGTAAGGTATTTTGTTAATGTTATCGCTTTCTCTTGCTTGTATTCAACTGGCGGTATGCGTGGAATGAAACAACATGCTTTTCGACCATGTTCGCGTTGACGAGAAACAGGATCGGCAAGGGCCATCTTAAATATTGTGAGCGTAAATTTATTGAAGTAGGCATTACTTTGCTGATATACAAAATTATCCAAATGATTTGAGTTTTCTTTAGTATTAATTCTGCCAATATTTGTCTTTACACAATTCGACACGTGTTTCGCCTCTACACGAGGCATCCTCAGGACATGTTGAGTCGCCAAAATCTGGCACGAGACTAGAAGCGAAACACGTGTCGAATTGTTTAAAGACAAATATTGGCGGAAATAACACTAAAGAAAACTCAAATAGCTTGGATATCGTTAGCCTCTCACCGGTCTTGTGTATTCTGTGCTACTCTGTACTGTATAGTAATTATGGAGCGTAGAGGCAAGGAGAATCATCTCATATGGGAGAAAAGTTGAAAAAGTGCTTGCTTATTCTGTAAATAACAGTTCAATAACCTTCCGCAATGGTGCTAGTGTAGGCACAGGGTATGGTATGAATGTAGCAATTGTAGATGAACTGAAGTATGCCGAATTAAAATTTTAATATCATTGTCGACTAAAGTAGTGAATTATTGAATATTTCAACAACTTACGTTCTACAGAATAATATTAAATATATCCTTACAGAATTATTATAGGGAAACGTGCATTTTTATATTTGGCGCTTCTTTTAAAATCTACCCTGATGCTACTGTAGCGCCACCCTCATTTAACGCATTTTGACGGACACTTTCATTTACACAGATACAGCATAGAATAGCAAAACAAATCGAAGTATTTTCTATTGAGTGCCTTAAATTATTCCTTAGGAGTTATAAGGAATTGATTTGCAATGGTTATTTTGTATGTTATTCCATCCTATTTGCATGTAATATTTAATTTGACACGCTTATAACTGTATGTCACAAATGCATGAATTCGCTTTTCTTTGTAACTAACTTTAAAGTTTAATGCACTACTTGTGTAATATATGCACACTCCATCATGGTTTATACTTTAAACTAATATAATAACATGGATATCAACATAGATTAAGGATTGGTCTCCGCTGCGCTCCAACTAAATACCGCACTATCTAAGAACAATAGCTTTCTATAACGGGAACTAAGTATTAGATGTGTTCGTGGCATCTTGACACTCAATGGCATCTTTCAAATTTTTTACATACGTTCGTGTTATTTTACATTGGAATTAATTAAATACAAAATGCTTACTGATAATATGTGATCCCAGTGACTTTCTTATTTCATCGGCATTTTAGTTTCATTTATAAGCAATGTTTAACAGAACATGTGGCACGTCAACGTCGCACATTGTTCGAGACTGACTCGCGACTTTGCGAATACGCCAACGGTATCTTTTTGGAGCGCAGCGGAGACCATTCCTTAATATAAGGATATTAATTTTCAAGCACATGTATTTTGTGAATAGATTATTTAACCTAAGACTGATATAATGAATCATACAATCACAGAGTCTAAGAATCAGTCTTTTTCTTAAAGGAATATTAATATAGAAATTTATGAAAGTAATTCAATCTTTTCATGTATTTAGAACAACTTTATAAATGATATCCTGATTAATTGGAAGTATATTATTCTGTGCTACAACACACAATAATGTAAATAAAATTATATCACCTTTCTTTACTTTTATGTGGCCAAAAAATTCATTGCTTGAAATTTATTAAAACCTCTACATATTACAGTCAACAAAATGAGCTTTCCGCTTGTTTAACAATAACAATATGTGCAGATGATGTCAGCCATTAAATCTGGCCACGTGTCGTACTCGAGATTCGCGCGGATGGCAGAAATGGAGGAAGAGCATCATGAGAAGGAAATCCTGAAGAAGCAGATTAGTGTGGAGAGGAGTGGTGGAGGACTTTAAAATCATATATTGGAATTAAAATGTGAGTGTTTAATAAAATATTATAACTAAAATACTTGACTTAACCCTGAGCTAACCCCAACTAGATTTTAGATTTTGTTAAGGGTGTTGAGCAGGCATAGTCAAATCAAGAATATATGTATGGTAAATGCGATTTTTTTAATAAAAATAAGGGACGAGACAGACGACGACGAGCAGGACGTTCAGCTGATGGTAATTGATACGCCCTGTCCATTACAATGCAGTGCCGCAAAGGATTATTGAAAAACCCAAAAATTCTGGGCGGCACTACAACTGCGCTCATCACCTTGAGACATAAGATGTCAAGTCTCATTTGCCCATTAATTCCACTAGCTACGGCGCCCTTCAGACCGAAACACAGTAATGCTTACACATTAGGTACTGCTTCATGGCAGAAATAGGCGCCGTTGTGGTACCCATAATCATGGTTTCCACTTGCTAGAATTAACATCCACCAAAGATGACCCTCGCTCAGGTCGCCCAACAAAAGTTGTATTGATTCTTTGGTTTGATCGATCATTTATTACTTTAAAACACCAAATTGCATACTTGATATTTGGTAAGGCCTAGTCTTGTTACGGTTTTATTACATTTTTTTTTTCTTCTTTTGGCAATAGCGTTTACTTTTTGCCAATAACGTAAATTAAAAGATTGGGAAACTAAGTTAAAAAAGGATACGGAACACGGGAAAGGATCAGATAAGTAGAAAGAGGATTGAAACGGATATTAAAAATTTCATAAATATACATATATACTTGCTACTTACACAACATTACAAATATTTAAACTTTAATATGATTCTGAAGAATGAAAGATGACAATATTTTATAAAATTTACATGGATACATAATTAGAGAGGATATACAGGTAGGAAAAGGAACATTAAGAGATATTAGATCATTCAGGAATGAGGAGCGGTCGTATAGAGAACATGAAAAGAAAATGTGATCTAGATCACATTTATCGGATTCACATTCACACATGTCAGTAGATACAATGCCTAATCTGTTAAGATGAACAGGAGTGCAAACATGACCCAAACGCAATTACATTATTAATACTAATTATTCTATTTTTTATTTTACAGATGATATGTCGTCTCCATTGTCTATGGCCACAGATAGCGCAACGAAGAGAAGCGAATATCTTAATGGCGCATCGAATAATTATTTATTAACCACTTTATACTTACTGAATATCATTTTAGGCTGTAGTTAGACCCCATCACTATAGTCACTTTTACGTCCAGTATAATAATTATGTTAGTTACCCAATATTATTTATTATATCAGTAATAAATAGGAGAAAATGGTAGAATCTGTAGCAAGCATACCTATTTCAATCAAAAAGGAACCGGCATTATTTATTAATAATATAATCTACTTTTAATATTGCAAGATTAAAAAACCAATGTCTTTTTATAACGTTGTTACTAATACATGAATTTATTTCTCGATACCCCAATCTAGAAAACTGTTATGAATTTCACATTTGAATATTTAAAAAAAACATAATACACTAAATGTTAATTTTTATCAAATAATTTATAATTGTCAGGTATCGTTTTAGTCCCCTTTAAAAGTATTTTATCTGATAAAAGTAAATTTAAGATATTTTTGCTGGGCTTGTTTTATTAAATGAATTCATACTTTATTCATTTTATAACAGTTATCAAATGAATACAAATCAGAGAAACAGAAATATTCAACTATGAATGACCCCAACTCACTATTGAATTTTATTGTCTTGGATCGTTCGAAATTATTGTTACTTATAATGTTACGGATTATTGAAGTTGATATACCTACTTCTTTTGGCGCGCTAGCGAAAAATTATCAGAGTAAAAATTTACGATGCGCGCGCAAACTGTCACGCAAATTAACCCTAACGTTAGCTGGTCAACTAGACCATTTGTATCATACTTCAGCTACCAAACCTCTTGTAACTCATATGTCTACTGAACCATAACCAATGGACGAGAATTAAATAAATTTCAATACGTAATTTAAAAAAAAAAAAAAACTCTCTTAATTGTATAATTTTTTTTAATGATATTAAATTTTCTCGTTATTTAACTAAATTATGCGGTATAATAATCGTTCATTAGTTTTAATAATACCTTTTTTTATGAAATTTGATTACGCCAAATAACTTCTTGCGTGCGTAAATAACACATTTTTATTAGTACTAAATAATAATGATATTCGCATTCAAATAGCACAATTTTATTCCTTAACTCACTAGTTTTCTATGCCCTTTGTAATTTTTATGTATAAAATACGAAAAACAAAGAGATTATATATCATTTAAGTACCTAGATAGTTAAATTGTAACTTATTATTTTATTAACTTATTCTATTGAACGAAGGCCGAGTGCAGTATTGTATGTGATCTTAAAATAAATAAAATTATTTCTCAAATTTAGTTAAATTCCCTTCATGATAATAATATGGACCTAGTTAATTGGTGACATGTTTTATTGTATTATTTATTATAGTAAGTACAGTTATTTGTCTTACGTAACATTTTGTTAAGACTTACCTATGCGTTGAATAAAGTAAATCAGTAGTTTGCAGTGCTTTTTCTTTACCCCATTAGAATGTCACATTGTACATATATTTGTCGTATAAAACAAGAAACAAAAAACAAATAAAAAAAGAAAAAAAAATGTAAATTTGCAAGAAATACTAACTTAAAATTTAAGTCTTAAAAAAGTATCATAACTAACATCTATCTTACTCAATCGACAATTTAGGAGTTAGACGAATAGTAATAAATAATTAAAATTATCTTAATGATAACAGCATTTTTTTCACAATGCGATTAGTGATTTTATCACTACTGGCTATGGAGTTTCCCAGGGATGTGTTTTGGGCCCTACACTATTCTTAGCTTACATAAACTCTCTTTGTAAGGTATCTCTGGCTTCGGGACGTATCTTTTACTTTGTCGATGATACTGTAATGCTATTTAAAGGAAATCAGTGGGATGACGTGAAAGCGTTAACTGACAAAGGATTGAGCTAAACCACGTCTTGGCTGGAAAATAGTTTACTTACTGTCAATACCGCTGAGACTAAATATATGTGTTTCAATATCTCCAACAGAAAAATCCTGACGGACACTTTTCTCTCCTAATATCAGTCAATCTTGTTGTAAATGTAATGTGTCCCTATCCAAAGAGAAAACCATAAAATATCTTTGTTTCGCTAGATAAACACGTAAACTGGACGGCCCAAATTTATAATACAAAAAATCAAGTGATAATAATAGAATTACCAAATTTCGTACCCCAATTACTAAAATCAGGCTTTGCTCAGTCACCATATGAATTTCATTCGGCATACACTTATAACAACTTTAGTGAATTTAATGAAATATCAGTACATAAAATAAGCAAATATACTTTAACAAAATCTGTAACTACATGGCTAGTAGCATTATTATACGACGACACAGAAAACGTTCTTAAAATTAATAGCATCAATTACTGACACTTATATCTTGTTCATGTTTAAACGGTTAGTTAACAGTTTCACATACTAACATAGAAAACTTACACTGAAACCGCCCTATTACAACTCGTAGACAGGGTTGAAAGGGCACTTGAGGATAAACAAATTGCGCCTTGCGTCTTCCTAGACATTGGGAGCATTTGATAAAACACCCATAAAGGCCTTAGTTAAGGCTTTAGCCGATAAAATGGCCGACTCTACCACGGTCAAATGAGTTGAGTCGATGCTCTCAAGTAGGATTGTTAGATTGAGGCTACATGGAGTCTCTCTTGATGTAATGACCACAAAAGGATGTCCACAAGGAGGCGTCATTTCGCCTCTACTGGACCCTTGTCATTGATGGTATTCTCTATAAGGTGGATGAACTTCAAATTGACACTCAAGGTTATGCTGATGACCCAGTGATAATGATTCGAGGCGACAGCCAAAGTACCATCGTACCTTCTACAGAAAGCGCTTAATATAATATCCGAAATGGTGTCAAGAAAATGAACTGGCGGTTAATGCTGACAAAACTGTCCTGGTTCCTTTCACAAGAAGCGGAAGTTGGAAGGCCTCATATCTCCACGACTGAATAATAGATCTATACCGTTTTCCGACAAGGTAAAATATCTGGGACTTACTTTAGACCAGAAACTTACCTGGAATAGTCAAGTGGACGGTATTGTGCAAAAGGCAAAATTTGCCTTAAGTAGTTGTAGTCGGGGTAAAAATGGGGTCTAAAGGCCAACATGGCCCTTTGGCTGTACACAGCCATTGTAAGACCACTTATATCATATGGCTCTGTGGTCTGGTGCAGAAAAATTGCCCAAACGACCGTTATTGCCAATTTGGGAAGCCTTCAAAAAACTGCATGCGCGATAACAACAGAAGCCATGACGTCCACGCCGGGAGCAGCCCTAAATGCACTTCTGAACCTGCCGCTCCTAAACCTATATCTACAAAAGGAGGCGAGGGCCAGCATGCATAGAGTAATGACCCATATGCGGACTAACTGGCTCTCAAACTCCCTGCGGCTATTTGAGCAATCCTTACTGAGAAGTCCTGTATTAGACATGGTTAGTGACGCCATGCTGCCGAAATTTGACTTCATCAGCAACTTTAGTATTGAATTCCCCACAAGAGAGGACTGGTTAAACAATCGAATTACTTGGAAAAAAGGGAATGGTATACCGATGGATCCAAGTCAGGTTCTAAAGTTGGCTCTGGAATCTTCGGAGCACCCCAAATTTGGCAAATCTGTCAACTTGGGAAATCTTGCCTCCGTTTTCCAGTCGGAGGTATACGCCATAATAGAATGTGCGGAAACCATCCTAAATAAAGGCTACGTCGGCAAGTGTATTAATATCCACACAGATAGTCAGGCGGCTCTGTCCGCTATAGACTTCAACAGAACAGTGTCAAAGCTTGTAGACAACTGCCGGACTATACTGAATACTCTGGGAGGAATAAACACAGTTACACTTCGATGGGTTCCAGGACATGCTGGGATCGAAGGCAATGAATACGCCGACGAACTTGCAAGAATTGGTGCTAAAAGCACTCAATTTGGCCCTGAACCCTTCTGTGGTGTCCCAAGGAGTCTTGTTAAATCAACCCTTGATACATCATGTTCACAAGAGTGCATTAAACTCTGGAGCAACACTCCAGGCTTAACCCATTCCAAAACCCTAATCCAAGCCTTCAACAAAAAGGCTGCGAATGAGGCACTAGGGCTAAGTAAAGAAAACTTACACATATTAAGCAGGACGGGGCACTGCAGATTAAACAAACACCTCTCAATCTTAGGTCTCAGAGATTGCAGAGCGTGTAGATTCTGTAATAGTGCAGATGAAACCCCCCTACACATTCTCTCTGAATGTGGTCCTTTAATGCGTAAACGTAGCATCTCTTTGGGAGGTCCAATTCTTCAACCATTTGAGATACGTCAGCTCACTGCAAAAGACATAATAAGATACATGAAAAGAATCAATGTTAGCAGTGAGCTATACTTAGCATTGGCTATCACAATAGATCACATTGGTCGCAGTGTAACAGGGCTGAACTGAACTAGATCAAAGCCACTTTACAAACCATAACCATACTAACATAGAACACAAAAATTTCACACTCAGACACACGCGAAAGTGAGGAGTTTCGGAATGACTAGGTCATTGCGCAACTCAGGGTACTCTGCAACTCAGGGTATCCTACTGCAGAGGGTAGGGCACAAAACATTCTGTAACCATATATTTGTTATACTTGATTATTATTATTCGAATTCTCCGCTTGACTGGAGAGCTTTTGCAAGTGAATACGACACAAAACGGCGTAAATATTACAACTACAACTAGTTGTAAACATTACCCAGGTCGGCTATTGACATTACTACGCGGCTTCGGTGTAGTTTACCCACCCGCATAATTGCTATATATTGCTATGAGCGCTTCACTCTTGGACAGCTTCTAGTTTGTACTGAATTCTGAGTGGGTAAGTAACGATACATGTGGAGCTCTTGGCATAGTCAGAATCCTCAGATTCATCTACCACACTGCTACCCCAACCCCTTTGTTGAATGATGCCAGTTAATAGATTTGTTCCACGCCGGAACTCATATTCAAAATTATTCTACCAAGCACCAAGGAGGTTTTGTTGAAATACAAGGTCAATTCAAGACAATTTTATAGTTAACCCATATTATAAATTATAGTATTCCGTTAGTCTAAACTTACGAATAGCCAAACCTAGTACCAGAAGATGCAGTGTTGGTAGGCCCCCCATAAGATGGACCGACGATCTGGTCAAGATCGCCGGAATACGTTGGGCGAGGGCAGCGCAGGACCGATCGTCGTAAAAATCTTTGGGGTAGGCCTTTGTCCAGCAGAAGACGTCTTCGGCTGATGATGAAAATCGGATCTATCAGTTACCATTAACAGAATTACGAGAAAAAAAATTAAAACAATGTCAGTAAATTATCCCACGTAGGTATAAAATCATTGACAAAGGAAATAGATTTAAATATTAAAAATATAAACGTGATCCAAATTAATACAGGAGTTGAATGCAGTCGGGGCCTGAGCCAATTTATTCAACGCCAAACACGAGAAGTGGCGAAGAAAGGCGGAATAAAAATTTCGAATGAGCTGTATGAAAAAAATGATGAGAAATAAGAAAAAATAAAGAATAATTAGGTCACAGCACTATCGCAATCCTGAACTCTGCATTCAACTCGCGCGTTATCTGTAGATAATATTACGAGAGGTTTTGCTTGAAAATTTTCAGTATGGAATAAGTTAGTCAAGATTTACTGGATTACATAAAATGTAGATGCTCCACCGTATTCTACAGTTGCTTGTTGGAATTTAAACGTAAAGTAAGAACATACACCAAAGATTGATAACTTTATTTAAGAGTCATTCTGCCGAAATGATCAAATTTTCTGAGATAAAGTAAAGAGGTGTTTATGAATGAATATTTCGACGATAGAGCTAATATTACCACATGAGCTATTACTGGCTCTTTATATACAGAACAATTAATAAAAAACTGCGTAACAAGCTGTGAGAAACAAGCTATAATTGTTTTGTTTCATCCAGATAGTGCTCCGACTTACAGGTCCGACTTCGAATTTATTTATTTACACAAAAGCTTACAATGGAAAATACTTGTAGCTAGTATCAGAAAACCACACGGGTTTGTAATAATTAGTGCCAGATAAAAATATTGTATGTCTACATTTATTTTAAGTGACTTAAATTGCGCATCATCTTATTCACCCCACCATTGAAGGATGATTTCTAAAAACAGAGATTCCAAGATAATGAATAAAGAATGTTTCAGTACAGGAATTTTTAGACGTTAAGGAAGAAAATCAAGAAGAGTTAATTCTAATTGTACTATCCTAAAAAGCTACTGATAAATAGATGAATTAGATGGTATACATATATACATACGCATTGTCACTTCTTCTTGAAACGAACAATCATTAGAAATGGATGTGTGTCGGTCCTCCACAGTGCGGTTTTCAAGGAGCTTTCTTACCCGTACTACAAAGCTGTCGAATGAATTTCCTTGTGCGGTGATTCCGGGACGATACGACATGGGTACCTTCAAAAAAAGCGCGCACACTCCTGTGATTCCTCTGATGTTGTAAGAGAATGTGGGCGGCGGTGAACACTTAACAACAGGTGATAAGCACCGTACGCTCGTTTGTCCTCCTTTTCCATAGAAAAATGTCGGAATAGTAACAGACGAAATCTATTTAAGTTTGGCTACTTAGCGCCATCTGCTGTATTTGTAAAGCGGTCGCAAGCATTACACTTCATTGCCATGTTTCATGTTGGCGCGGTTGTGTGCTGAGTTAAAAGTGCAGCCTAAGCCCACTAGATTGCGTGACATTACAACAAGTGATATTATATTCTATGGTCCGATTTGGATTGAAGATTTAAGAACAAATTCTTATTATTTGCAACTGATCATTGAATATTTCACTGGTTAAACTGAAGTTATCTTGTCCTCGCTAACCGTCATTAAATGGATCACTGTGTGTCAATGTGTTAAACTTCGCTAATAATTGAAACTAAAATGCCGGGTTGCGTAGTACAACTTTGTAAAAATAATACTACAAGAAATAAGAAAGACACTGGGATCACATATCATCATCAGTAAGTATTTTGTATTACATATGTTCAAAATTTTAAAGATGCCATTGAGTGTTAAGTAAACACGAACACAAGTCAACTGATTTAAGGCAAACTTTGCAAGAATACAATTTTACGATTAATACAAACAATGTACTAGCGCACATCACTCAAGGCATGTCCGCGACACCTCTCCAAAAGACACTCCTAAAGCGATTATAATATTATAATAGAAATTTGCTATAAATAATATTATTTTGGCGCAATTACTGCTTGGTTTTTAAACTTTGATTACATAATTGTATATTTCTACACTAATGTCATACCTACCTGCTTAAAAATATTTACTGTTTTTGCATTTCATATTTCGAATATCACCGTACGAACTGAACTTACCTATATAGTTTTGTGGGACATTGTAGACAAAGATAAATAAATAAACAAAACTTAGATCAAGGCTTGGTCTCCGCTGCGCTCTAACTAGATACCGCACTACCTAAGAACAATAGCTTTTTAATTACGGCAACTATTAGATGTTTGTTTAGCATTTTGACACTCAATGGTATCTTTCAAATTTTGTAACATATGCATCGTGTTATTTTACATTGAAATTAATATAATACAAAATACTTACTGATGATGATATGTGATCCCAGTGTTTTTCTTATTTCTTGTAGTATTATTTTTACAAAGTTTTACTACGCAACCCGGAAAACTTTGCCCTGTACTTTCCCCGGGGCGTAAAAAGAATAGGGCAGTCCCAGGCCCATGGGTATCGTAAGAGGCGACTAAGGGCTTTTTAGAAGTGGGAGAGTCAAGCTGCCATCTTATGACGTCAGCACAATCGGGCCAGACTCGTCCGGGTTAATTACCACACTCGCACAGAATACCGGCGTGAAGTAGCGGCCTAGTGCCGCTATTTTTCGGCATAGGTTAGTGTCGAGGACCGCGTCCGCATCTATGCGTGTCGGTAGGTCCCATAGTGGTAACGCAGAAACCGATCATCTCATAGGCTGCGTTCAAGCGGCAATTGACGACGTGCTTGCACAGATTCTCTCCGCTGAAATCATAGTCTTGGGTGATTTCAACGGGCACAATGCCGAATGGCTTGGATCACGCACCACAGACTACGCAGGGCGATCTGTGCAAAATTTTGCATTGGCGTATGGTCTGTCCCAATTGGTTGAGTCGCCAACGCGGCTCCCGGATGTGGATAGCCACATGAACACGCAAGTTCTGGTCGTTGTCGAAAGCTGCTCTCGATAACTTCAACCAGCCGTCCCTGCCGCCGTTGCACATGAGAATTGACACCCTGGCCCATACGGCAAAAGAGAAAGCTGATCTCCTTTGCGCTCTTTTTGCCTCCAACTCGACTCTTGACGAAAAACACCGCCGACCATCCCGCGGTGTCAGAGCTGAAGTACAGTTAAGACAGAAAACTGCAAGCGAGCTCTGTTTTCGTTGGACGTCAGGAAGTCGAGCGGGCTGGATGGCATTTCTCCAATCGTGCTTAGAACGTGTGCCCCTGAGTTGACGCCGGTGCTAACGCGTTTATTCCGGCACTCTTATTCCAAAGGCGTAGTCCCTGACTCATGGAAGTCAGCCACTGTCCACCCGATCCAAAAAAAGGAGACAGATCGGATCCGGCAAACTACAGGCTTATTGCTATTAACACCCTGCTCTCCAAATTCATGGAAAGCATAATCAGCCGCCAGCTCTTGGTATATCTAGAAGGTCACCAGTTGATCAACGACCGACAGTACGGCTTTCGCCATGGTCGGTCGGCAGGAGATCTTATGGTATACCTAACACATAGATGGGCGGCGGCTATTGAAAGCAAGGGGGAAGGCCTGGCAGTTAGTCTGGATATAGCGAAGGCCTTTGATCGTGTATGGCACAAGGCGCTCCTCTCAAAACTTCCATCATTTGGGCTTCCCGAGAGCTTGTGCAAGTGGACCTCCAGCTTCCTCACTGGGCGCAGCATACAGGTCGTTGTGCCCAAGCGTATGTGCTATCTCCCACGCTGTTTCTTCTGCATATCAATGATATGTTGGAGACCTCCAACATACATTGCTATGCAGACGACAGCACTGGTGATGCCGTATACACGGGCCATGCAGGTGTCTCTCGGAAAATCGTCGACCAGTGCCGGGAGAAACTTGTGTCTTCTATCGAATCCTCTCTCGAGAAGGTCGCGGAATGGGGTAAATTAAACCTTGTCCAATTTAACCCCCAGAAGACTCAAGTTTGCGCATTTACCACTAAAAAAACCCCATTTGTCGTATCACCGCTCTTCGACAACACTTCCCTTAAAGCCTCGCCTAGTATCGGAATACTGGGTCTCGAAATCTCGAGCGATTGCCAATTTCTTGGCCATGGAGGGCAAGAGGCGAAGAAGCTGGGCGTCATCAATAGAGCACGGCAATACTTCAAGCCGGCCCACATTCTAGCGTTCTACAAAGCGCAGGTCCGGCCACGCATGGAGTATTGCTGTCACCTCTGGTCTGGCGCACCCCAGAGCAGCTCGAATTGTCGGGGACCCAATGCTCTGCGTGTGTCTTCTACCGCATTTATCACGGGGAGTGCCACCGTAATCCACCTTCGCACGACACGCCACAAGTTAGGATATCATCCCCACCAACTGGATGTGTGGTGATCCTCCACAGTGCGGTTTTCAATGAGCTTTCTTCCTCGTACTACAACTTTGTGGAATGAGCTTCCTTGTGCGGTGTGTCCGGGACGATACGATATGGGTACCTTCAAAAAAGCGCGTACACCTTCCTTAAAGACCGGCAACGCTCTTGTGATTCCTCTGGTGTTGCAAGAAAATGTGGGCGGCGGTGATCACTTAACACCAGGTGACCCGTACGCTCGTTTGTTCTCCTATTCCATAAAAAAAATCTAACCAGTTCAGTAACGGAGTACCTACTGCAGATTCAACAAACACCTTTCAATCCTAGGCCTCAGAGATTGCAGAGCGTGTAGATTATGTAATAGTGCAAATGAAACTCCGTTAGGTAGACATCTTCTCTTAATGTGGTCCATTAAAACGTAGAAAAATACAATTACTCAACCACCTGAGATACGTCAGCTCACTCCTAAAGATATAATAAGATTCATGAAAAGATTCAATCTTAGCAGTGAGCTATAGTTAACAGTGGCTATCACAATTATTAGATCATATTGGTTTGCAGTGAAACATAACTGTACTGAACTGTACTAAAGCTTCTATAAAAACTATAACCATCACCATCAGAGCTTAATCCAATGGAAACTGAAACAAGAACTTCCTCCTCAAAGCGTCCATAATCCTCTCCTTCTCCTTCTCGCTTCTCCCTTCGATACACCTTCATTCTTCTGTTGTTACCTGTACATGATACAGTCAATTAAAGTGCCCATGTGCAAAATTAAGGCATGCATTTCGATGGTCTACTATCAATAAGCCATAAGCTCAGGTTTCAGGCTACGCTCCGTCAATCTCCTACTGGTAGAATCGCAGATAGGAAATCCTCAAACTTCTTAGGGTCGCTGCGGCACTTGAATAGAGTAGGTAAAATGCCGATATCTTAATAAACTGACACAATTTACCATTTATTTTACGAGTTCGTGACTCGATACACTATTAGAATCTGGACGGCGAGTAAGTACCTATACCACTCTCCCGATAAGGCCGTAATAATAATTCCGATAAACTTTATTGATAGCAGACAGCCTAAGATGCAATCATTCATTCATGACAATCGTAACGGCATGGGCAGCTACCGTGGGCGAATTTCAGTGTACAGAAAACGAACAGTGAGCTGTCGCCTTTGATGTTTGAGGAAAAGCTGACCCGGCATGACATGACGTACCTACTCCTCCGCACCTAGGGCTATCACAAGTTTTTTTTAATACTAATTAATATACTTAAAATACATATTCTTATTTAAGTACATAACTATGTATTGAAGTTCTTCATCGCAAGGAATACAAAATGGCATTTCTCAGACACAAATTGTGTTATAATTTTTTTCAATGAAAATAAGGGACGAGACGAGCACGACGTTCAGCTGATGGTAATTGATACGGCCTGCCCATTACAAGGTAGTGCCGCTCAGGATACTTGATAAAACTTAAATTCTGAGCGGCACTTCAATTATTGCGCTCGTCACCTTGAGACATAAGATGTTAAGTCTCATTTGCCCAGTACTTTCACTAGCTACGGCCCCCTTCAGACCGTAACACAGTAATATTTACACATAACTGCTTCACGGCAGAAATAGGCGACGTTGTGGTACCCATAATTTAGCCGGTATCAAGTGTAAAGGAGCCTCCCACTGGTAAATACTTACTTACTGGTTATATACTTGATATAAGGCCTTCATCTAGCAGTGGACGTGTTCCGACTGAAATGATGACGATGATATTGATATAATATAATGTAATAATAAATAAATTTCCAAATCATATAATAAAATTAAAACGGATAAATATTTACGGTTTCTAGATTTACTGAACATGTCATTTATGCCATCGTCCTTATTTGTATAAAAATCCTAATCCTAAAAATAATTTTAATAAAAATTATATTGGGAATCATGCACATGGATGGTCTTAAATTTGACTGAGTAGGCTGAAATGCTGAAACAGTTTGAACCAAAAGTTGTTTCCAGTAAAAGAAGTAAAAATCGACATCAGTTATGTTTCTAAGCGATGAATATAATTCACAAAATTATATGCGGGATGACACTCTCACAGGATGCTCACAGCGCAGGTAGTATGAAACATTTCAATTGCCCAAAAATTAAAGCAAACACGCGTTAGCCTTTAAAGTCGTGTCCCGAGCTCAAAGAACTAAGTTACTAACTAATTAGGGTGGCAGCAGCGTAAATGCAGCTCGGGCTCGCTTACCCGCGTATCACCCCTCTCACCTCTCTCACACGGTCACAGCGCACGATTGCCCTATCTAGACGGCTTCGTCGGACGACTGTCTGTTGATTTCTAGACTGTGGCTAGGCTCTAGGCTGTCACGGACGGAGTTTAATTAACAATCACACTCAGCTCAGCTCAGTGCTTAATTAAAAAAAAAACAATATTTATTCGATTAAAAAAAAATTGATAATTATATGCAAAAATTCCTGCGGAACAAACATTGAGGTCAATCTCTATTTAATTATTAATTAATGAAAATGGATGAAAATTTGTAAATTTTGAATTGAAATAAATTGTCTTACACAGACTACTAGTTATTTATTCGCATATTTTTATAGGTTTGAAACCTTATTTTGTTTTATTTAAAAGCTGCCTAAACAGTAGTATACCTAAGTACCGATAGGCTGTGACATCAAAAGAATTGAGGATTACAGTTAGCCTCTATTTTCAACAATGCGTGCACTATCACAAAGTGGCATACAAATCGCGAGTGTAAGACGGCACTTGTCACGCACATTAAAGTAATAAACCTGGCCTGTTTTCATCGGTTGTCTAGCAGCAAGAGGCTCTTTCTAAACTTATAAATTATCTAAGGTATATACCAATCTTATTATTACATTTCATCGGTTAGTCCTACAAGCGCGAGAAAACGATCTACATTATAATATCGTATAACACAAGCTATAGGTATTATATGTTACGGTTTTTTGACGAGAAGTTTATCATCATCACCTGATTTATATTAAAGATTTTAAATAGAACTTTAGTGAAATAATAATACATGTACCTATGTATAAAAATAGTAAAAATATTAAATAAAAATGAAGCACATCATTTTGATTACTCATCGGCTTTCCCGCACTTTTATCTGTTATGAAATGTCAAATGAAACGTCGACCAAAGAGAACATTCATTATCAATTAGTGATGTAGGTACTTTTATGTTATTACAACTAAGTATATTATAAGAATACATGGTAGGTGCGAGCATTTAACCCTAGACTAGGCGCGAAAGAAATAAAAAAAAATATTGTGCAGATAATATACTTAGGTAAATAAATAATGTGTAAGTAATATAAAGATAAAGCAAAAATATTATTATTTTATTTTCTAAATAAAAATTTAAACTATCGAAGTAACTATTTACCTTATTTTTAAGCTTCAGTTTAAAATATGCATTCAAAACAATGTGAAGGAAAACGTAAGGACGTAAGTACTTACTGCAGGGCGGTAGTTACGCCCCTAAGGGCCGATAACTAGCGGTGGGTGGTCGCTCTTCCGGGTTTACTACAAATTTTCTTATCATTAAATGATTATTAATTACATATAAGTATTTTGTGACAGCTGTGTATATTTTGAGATTTATTTCATATGTTTTTTAACAGTAGATTAGGATTAAGGCGCGTGTTTTAATTCAGCTAAAATAATATGTATGTATGTATTAATATTCGTCAATGGTTTTGTATGTGTACCTGCAATTTAACTAATAAAAAAAAATTAAATATTTAGGTACCTACATACTTGAAATTATGTAAGTGCAACTTAGGTACAGCTAATAAAAAATTAACTAAGTAAGTAACTTGGGTACTTTATACTTATTTAAATTACTTTAATGTTTTGTAGTACTTATTAGCGTGAAGAAAACATAGTTACCTAACTGCTTCTAATCACAAAAATCGTTCCAACATAGGTAACATCATCCTATGAGAAAAAATGTAACATAGTTGAGGTAGGTACTCAATAATTGATTTTAGCATAGAGTTGAGTTTTGTTATACCAATATTTTATTTGCAAATATAAAATATAGAACAATACAATATACTTGTTGCAGAATACAAAACAAAACTTAACTTTACAACAGGTGTTTCGATCAAGGCATAATGTACTTTAACATAACATATTAAAACATATTAACATAATTTAACAGTAATAGAGGTCATTATAGCTTTCTGTTATGCATGACCTTCATATGAGCGGGAAGCCCGACGAATATTCGAGGGTTGTTCAGTGTACACAACGAATATGATCGATTTGTTGCTGCTATAATTTAGTCGTATAATACTTTCGAAATAATATAGATAAGTAGTATAAGTAGTAGTTACTTCTTCTTGTTATAATAAGTACCTACTTAGAATTCACTTCTATCAAGAACATCTTGACTTGAGTGATCTTATAGATTTATTTTAAAGAACCAATTATAACAAATCAAATAATTCACTCTAAAAAATATTTTCCCGTATAAGCCGTGTACATTTTTAAGCAATGACCTTGAACTAACTGGCATCTCACTAACATGCGTTCTGTGGATATGAACTCCATAGGTTGTTGAAAGCATTGCGGTTTCTGAGTAAGTAGATACCTGTACAAAATACAAAATAATCCCTAAGTATTTTTTTCTCTCATGTACCTACGTACCTACTAAGTAGACTGACATATTTTAAAAAACTTCAATAAAATATAATATCAGCACAACTTATTAATAAAAAAACATTTTATCAGATCGAATAAGATGAGTCATCCGCTATTTAGATAAATCTGAGTATTGAAAGATATTAAAATTATTGTGATCTGTAAATATAAACACTTCAAGTAGATGCTTGCTTCAATATGGCAGACGATTTTAACAGAGTGCTTGCGTTTTTATGAGAGGAATGGATTAACGGTATTTGGATGTTTATTTGTTAGTTAATTACAGTAAATTTTGTATTTATTTACTAGTATTTGTTTAATAAGAATAAGAAGAATAAGAATAATTTATTACAGTATCATATTAGTTACATAGAATTACAAAATATCTGTTGCAAAGTATACGCTGGTTTAAAGACAGTAACTTTAATTTTACAAGTATTCTGGCTTCACTCTAGGATTCCCTGTATCGTGAGTTCCAGTATCTTCCCCTACAATAGTACAAAATAAAAATAAAATAAATTTGCGTGTATGTGTGTGTATGTATGGATGTGTGTGTATGTGTTTGTGCTAACTGCTAAGTAAGAAAAGAAAATTGCTAACGTTGGTATAATAATTTAAATTATTGTTTTTTAGTTTAGTACATTTTTAATTTTTTCTGTATCATTGTAATTTAAAACTTTTAACCAATTAAATATTACTTTTTTACAACTGCGTTTGGTCTTATCTATAGAACTCCTATTTTGTTTGTAATTATACAACTGTAACTGTTTACTGTACAGGTAAGGCCCCAGGAAATAATATGTTCTTGGAGCAAAGGAGGAAACACTCTTGGGCGATCCCATATTAGCGTCCTATGAGAAAATATGTCATGTTGTTTGTTTGTATTTAATTACTTACTTTAATATTGTAATTTACGCCATTTTATCAAGGTATAAAATAAATAAATAAATATTAACTTTAAAACTTTTTTAAACAGAACTTTAACTTTCTGGAATGTTCAATTATTATTGTAACGACACTGGATATGGTGAAATATTATGTTTAATGACTTGATAGTCAGAAAATGATCCTGTTAGGATTAGCCAAAAGTATGGCAGTGAAAAAAAAATAAGAGAGCTGTGATTGTCTATGACAAAAGTTTTCAAAACATAAAACAGTACCCACAACGCTATGATATTTCAAAAACTATAGTTTTTATTTCAAATGCTATTTCATTGGAGAAAAAGTATTAGGTGAGTTATAAGTACCTACGTGGTGTAATTGGATAACCAATAATTAACAAAAAAAGAAACGGAAAAATGTTTTTAGGAAAGATGTTACGGACAAATTTGACATAATCTATAGCGCAATAATGATACGTATTGATAGTTTTTTTTATGTAGTCATAGTATTGTAAATATAGTTGTAAGATTTTTTTTTGTATAAATTATATATAATCTATAGCAATGACTGATAGATTATGTCAAATTTGTACGTGACAACCTAAGGCCCATTGTGATAATTATTTAATTGCAATCATATTTCATGGACAATCTGATGACACGCTTTATTTCCGCACACGCCATTCTAATGTAGTGTTGGAGCTGTCTTAGCGTTACATCTTGACCAAGGACCTCTGAGTGTAATAATTAGTGTTATGTAACATCTCAAGAGCTAGGGCGTGTCGGGAGGGGGCGGGTGGTGTGGTCCGGCCCGCCCACGCCCGCTTCCGCTTCCGATAGTGGCAGCAGCAGGTCAGGATGTCCCTGTCTTAGCGTGCTTAGACTTTACTCACGTAAAACTTTGCTGAGTGTGACATAATCGTTGATTTTCTTTTTATAGTCATTTGAAAGCTGAAATTATACCGAGTATAAGCAAATACAGTCTAAAGTGAACCTCGCGTTTTATTACACTCAGCTAAGTTTTACGTAAGTAAAGTCTGAGCAAAGTCAAAGTACGTTCTATCTAGATCTCGCCCTGAAAGCCGAGGTTCATTAAACATTACATCATCAACAAGGATATCATCTGTTTTCATTTTACATAGAGTATCTACCTACTGGATGGTTTTATTCAATATGTTCCTAACTATGTGCCACATTGATATTAATTGTAGATATAATATTAATACCGTAGAGATCTCTATATTATATCCAATTTCAAACTTCTTACTGTGACTTCGGTGGATTTTTTTAGCAAATGTCAAGTTTAAGTAAGTAGACTACCAAGCTGTTGTGTTTTCTATTTCGCACTGCTATGATCGGTGCTAATATTGAACAAAGTTTATTCACTTATTATACCTAAGACAATTCACAATTCCTTCACAGGTGTTTTGAGTAGACGTATGTTGATTATCGATATGGCAGCATGGGATAGAATAATACGCGTGAAATTTTGTCTATATATGTGACGTGAGTCAGTGTGGCACCTGGATGTAGGGTTACCATTTAGTAGTTTGAAAAGTCCTGACATTTCGAAAAGTTAATCTGTTAAGTTACGTCTAAAGACTTATTTGATATAAGTTAATATGTAGTTTTAGTACCATTTTTCATCTAATCAAAAATGAATTCCGGACAAAATCGGACTAGAGTCTAAAAGTCCGAACATATCCGGATTAATCCGGATGGATGATAACCCTACCTGAATGTGACAGAACGAGATAAAAAGAATAAAGAATCATTTCAATTTTTATATTTTTTGTTACTATGGATTATTATTTGGTTAGCTACTCTCTAGTTGCCCGTGGTGATTACTTAATATCAGCTAATCAACTGACGACTTACGTCATCACGTATGATTGCCCTCCAACAATAATTATTCCAGAAAAATAAAAATAAAATAATAAGTTATAGTAGGTAACATATCATTGCCATAATAACAGGACGCATTAAGCAATAACTGGTTCCAAAAACTTGTTGCGTAAGTACAGTCCGTAATTTGTGACCTATTGTTCTATTCTTTTTGTTATACAATACGAATTTATTTTAGTTAATGGTAAGGGAAATTTCCTAAAATTTGATTTACTCATAAGATAAAGTGTGGAAAGATAAATAAAATAAGATCAAAGATAAAACAATTTCAATCTTATAGTATGGCTCAATATAAAAACAAGCATGAGTTCATTAACAATTATTAATGATTGTTCATCTTTATGAATACACAAAATATCGCGTCATTCAACTACCGCATGCCACGCCAAGGTACACCCATAATAGAGTTAGCGCTTATCAACGGACACAAAAACGCCAACGTTACTATTCAGGAATCGACTCTTTTGTAGTAGAAATATGAATCAAAATCCTTTAAAGTCATGTTGTCTACGTTTTACTTGGAATTGCGTGGTCCAAATAATTATATTGGTGTAAATTAAACTTTATGTCTTTACGTATAAAGATGAAAATGAATTGTGTATAAAATGATAATTAGACCCGATGTAGATGCTCTCGGGGCGGCTGCTCATTCGTGCATAATATGCTTGGGGCAAGCAACAGACGCCTGACAAAACGTACGACTTTCACTTTCAATTTTCTCAAACTATAATGGCAATGTAGTTGCCTCACTTAACAAATTAACTAAAAATGAGTTCTGAAGCTACCAATACCAAGCAAGTGGTAGTATAATTTTATTGATGTAATAGTATCTACTCTTGACCAGACGAGGGTCATTGAAATGACCGAGAGGCGACGGTTCACACACACGTAATATCGAGTTATACCTGCGATTGTTTTCATGGATTCAGAAAATAATAAATAAATTCTCCGTATCACCTTGGAAAATTACGTAACTACAATAATTTTATTTCCATGTTTCAAAACTTCTTTATATTTAAAGATAGTTGGTTGGTAGTAGGTAGTTACCTCTCCGTTAAAAACACATTAATAGTTAATAATGTAGTCATCTTCAAATTTATTGTTGTTGCATAGGAAGCCTTAACTGTAGTGGATACCTAACCACGATAAAACATCTTTTATCTTCAAACAAAAATTCCCTTGCTTAAAAGATGTATCACATGTGTGCATTTTTTGCCCGCCCAAGGAGGCCGCGGACGCGAGGTTATACACCCATTATTGCGTCCTTCCTACTTTCAATTATTATTATCGGGCGGCAGCGACCGCGCCGCACCCGCGACGGGGAGGAGAAGAGAGGCGCAGCTGCTGCCTACCAATAATCAAAACAACTCGTTGAAAGAGTGAGACGGAAACAAATGACATTAGAGACAAATTCGGTCTGGTTTCAACTTCTTTGCACGTGTGACTCTAAAAAATATACGCAAAACGATTGTTTTAATAACCTCACGTCACAGACAAAGGTTTAAAACACATCAAATTACTTTAAATCATACTTTTGGATTCAGTAAAACTTCATTGACGAATGCGATAGGAGGCGGATCTCCGAAAACACACGACGACGGTCGCACGCTTGCTTTCGTCAGTTCGTTCGCCGCGGCTTGGCGGCCGGTTGTGAGAATGGTGCGTTTCTTTGATGAACAAAGACAAATTGTTTTTAAGTTTAAGCTAGATAATGTCGTCTGAGTCTACAACAGTAAAGTTGGAGTACATTAGTGACGATAAAACAAGCAAGGTAAATAGTACAAAGTGAAAGGAGTCCTTATTATTGTGTAACAAACTGGACGCCAGTCGCAAGCAGCAGTCTCGTGTATCACTAAGTGCAGGGGGAGGGGCGGGGCGAATGCAGCCCCAGCCGTATCGGTCTCGCCAGGCCACACGCAGGAGGTTGTGACCGAGTTGTCAGCGACTCCCTTACTGAAAACTAATTTAGGAACGCTTGCAATAAAATGTAACTTTGAACTGATAAAGATTTCGATTATGTTTAAATATTAAATTACTATTTAGTGTGTAAACGCATTAACAACTACTAGGACTGCTAGCTAAAAAATTGTAACCTAAATCTGTATGTTAATTACCTTTCACCAAATTATAATACAGAATTAAAAGTATGTATTAATATAGGCACTAATATTAAATCGTCAAGATAATGCAAAGATGGTTTTCTGTTGTATGATCTATATGTATAATGTCACGCGATCTATGGTGGGTGGATCAAAGGGCGGCAGTGGCCTTGAAACTGACGACTCCCGGCTCCCGACACTTGTTAGGAAAAGGCGTGTCAAGTTGAATATCGCTGTTGCAAAACAAAACATATTTGAATTTACATTTTTTTTATTTTCCTGTTGCAATATAAATAAGTATTTATTAATGTCTATTAATTAAGCTTTGTGCTTTTTTAATTTATAAAAAGTACTAAAATAACATCAAACAAATACCTAACCACAATATTATAACAGCTTTTTCGTGTTTACTTGTATTCATTTAATGTAAGTATTAGCATAGTCAAAATGTGCATAGAAAATATTGTATACATTGATTTTTAAGGTCGAGTCACATCACTATTAAACCTATCATAAATCGTAGAGTTTTTGTTAAAATATTTTTAAAATTTAAATTTATTATTTGCTGATGGTTGACACTGACATACCTAATTATTAAAAATTCTTGTATGGCTCACCAATCACCGAACAAAAATTATTTTTTTACCTACTTTCTAAATGTTAAAAATGTTGAAAGTTCAATTTGTTAGTTCTTATATATGTTATGTTGTTATTTTGAATAGGTACCTACCTAACCTAGATGATAGATATGCTTAAACTAAAAGTTGAAGAGCAACAGTCAAAATGTTTGGAATATATTGTGTGATGACGATATTGGTGAAGTTTGAAATTATACTGAGGTTATAGGTAGGTGGTGAATGTTTACAAATACGTATATAAACCTAAGTAAGCTTTTCCAGTACTTACCTACTATTACCCGCGACTTAGTTCGTGTTGACTTAAATTGCTTAAGTCTAGAATAGAGTCTTGCCACAAATATAACATTAGTGTGTGTGACAAGATACGTCTTACACTCACGAACTGTTTTTCTTTGTGTTAGTGTGCGTGCATTGTTTAAAATAGACGTTAACTGTCAACCTCAATTTTTTTCGACGTTTTATAGTTTATCTACACATATAAAGGATTTAAGTCTAAAACTTATTTGTTTATTCCATCTATCTACATACATTTATGGTAATTTGTGTTTGTCAAGTTTCATTAAATTCCATTTAGCTGCTTTGATGTAATTGTGCAACAAACATACAAAACTTTTCAAAGTCCTCCAACTTATGGACTAGATTGTCTTTAAATTCTAAAGCTCTAGAATTTACTAGAAATTAGGCTCAGTTTAAAATTTGTTTGAATAATTTACAAATTTGAATTAACAAGTTTTAGCAAATTTCTTTTTAATGACTTAGGTTTTCACAATAATCAATCAAAATCCTAACTTTAGTTACTTTACTGCTATGAAGCCTATGGCTATAATTTCTTCATTTAAATGTTATGTATGTACTTGCTCGATGTAAAATATATAAGTACCAACATTTACACAATTTAAATTTAATGCAAAGTAGATTATTGTCTTAATATAAGTATAATATTTTATAGGAGGGTGGTGGAAGTCAATCCCCGTTGGCACTCTTGGCAGCGACTTGTAGTCGTCTCGGGCCCGCTAACATGGGGCCCGATCAACAACAAGACAAAGACCAGCAGCAACAGCAGCAGCAACAACAACAGCAGCAGCAACAACAACAACAACAACAACAACAGCAGCAGCAACAGCAACAACAACAACATTTTAGTAAGTAATTGAGGAAGCCAACAATCAAAACTGAGCTTCCTTTAATCCCTTAAGGCTAAATATATTTCGATTTATATTGTTGCATGGTATAAAAAATCTTAAATTTTTTATTTATTTCTTTTTGCAATAATCATTTTATGTTTGTAGGTCCACAACAGCAGCAGCAAGTCCAACAACAACAGCAACAACAACAACAGGCCCAGCAGCAACAACAAGTGCAGCAGCAGCAGCAAGTTCAACAACAACAGCAGGTTCAACAAGCTCAGCTTGTACAGCAACAGGGGGAGACAGTTACACTCGCTGCAATACAGCAACACTATCTGCAGCAGCAGCAACAGCAGCAACCACAGTTGAGGGTGATCAGCACTGCTGTTGTACAACAGCTCAGAGCGCAAGGGCTGTCGGTGAGTCAGGAAGGGTTAGGGTATAAACACTTAGTCATAGAAATGAAAAGCACATAGAAATGATAATTATTAACAATGGTTTATATTGATCAGCCCTTGCACTCTGAGCTGGTTAGCCGGAGTTGCCCTTGGGCTACCAAATTGCTTTAACATACCTCATTGCAACAAGGTGTTTGTAAGTATAGCATGCATTCATAACATTTGCATGATTAATTGGAAAGCAGCTTATAATTGTTGTTGTATAACTTATTGGTAAGTAGGTGGAACATCAACTTAACCAATAATACATATTAAGATTGGCCGTAAAATAGCTATTGTGAGTTTTAGCTTCATTATTAAGAGAAGAATCAATTTACATACTACTTTTTAATGATACAAGTTGATGAATTCATCATAAATGAGGAGGTTATTATAACTTTTGTAAATGTTTTTTTACTTTATGTAATTATATCAAAATCAAATCAAAATCAATTTGATTTTGATTTGATTTGTAATTATAAACTTAAGACATCTGTGCATAATTAGTTAATATTACATTTTTCTTGGACTTTTTTAATGTCTCAGCCAGCTATTTTAGTTTATGCTTTTATTGTTGATTTTTGCCTTGTGCTCTAGAAATGATTTATTAAATACAGGCTTACCAAATAATATATAACTGCTCTGTGCTCTGACCTGTATGTTATGTAGTATTGACTTCAATGTGATAGTAGATATTATTTCCAAAGCTGTATGTTTATTTGACAAGTATGTGGCATTAATGTGAAATTGTGTTATCCAATTGTTTAACTGATATTGTTTGTGTTACAGGGTAATGAACTATCGGCTGCTATTGTGAATGCGGCAAGCACAGTACCAAATGGTATACAAGTACAACAACCGCAGGTAAAACCATTTTCATTTGAAATTGTACAAGAAATATTTATTAAGATATTATAATTATAGAAATTAAGAGTGATTTTGTTATTATAACAATAAAGATGTTTATTTATTTATTTAATAAGTACAACCACATTACACATATTATCCTTACCAACTAGTTTTACATATTACAGGGTATTGTGTCTGATATGTATAACAATTACGGTGTACATAACTTTGCCAAATAACTATGAGATACTAATAATACTAAATAATTTTAAATAATTAATAACAATAATATTACTAAATTTTGAAATGCTCCCAAATCTTTTGCTTAAAACTATATAAAGAGTCATGAAACACATCCAACTCGATGCGACCATTTTTTAAATTATACTCCTCAAGAATGCGCTTCACCAGAGACTATAAGCCTAGATTTGATCTACAGGGCGGGGTATAGAACATTTTGGATAATTTAGCTCTCGGATACTTATAAGGGGCCTTAAGTGCAACGCGACTGAGCAGGTACTCACAATTTACTTTATGGTTAATAGTGTTGTAAAGAAAAACTATGTCATACATCACTCTCCTGTCTCTGAGTTTGACTTTGTTTATTTAAATTTAGCCAGTCGTTCCTCATAGGGTTGTCGATGCGAAAAACCATGAGAACAGAATGCTAAGTGACGCGTAAATGATCTTTGAATACTCTCAACTCGTTGTGATTGGTTTGCATAAAAAGGACACCATGCAACACTTGCATATTTGAGATGGCTGCGGATTATAATATTATTCACACCATCTGGATGTGTGGTGTTCCTCCACAGTGCTTTTTTCAAGGAACTTTCTTCCATGTACATCCAAGCTGTGGAATGAGCTTGTGACGTTTCTGGGACGATACAACATGGGTACACCTTTAAAAAAACACACACACACATTTCTTAAAGGCTGGCAACACTCCTGTGATTCCTCTGGTGTTGCAAGAGAATGGAGGTAGTGGTGATCACTTAACATAAGGTGACCTGCACACTCGTTTGTCCTCCTCTTCCATAAAAAAAATATAATTACCAATGATTTATGGCAGTGATAAATTGTTTTCAGGTAATATCTATGCAACAGCTTCAGTCACTCTTAGGCAGCGGAGTGGTCACAAGTAGCGATGGCACCACATACCAGAACGCTGCACAGCCACTACTACAGATTCATCCACAGATCTTACAGGTTAATATGCAAATTGTTTACTTTGTGTTCATACTGTATATTAGACTGGTCACTTTGTTGAAAGGCATTTATTTTCTCAAAATTGATTCCTTTCGAATTCTCTTTGATGTTATTTCTAATATACTAGATAATACCGCTTCGGAAATAAATGGCGCTCTGAGAGAGAAGAAGCGGCGCAAGACACTCTCCCAGCATTCTTTTTTTGCGCTCTTTTTAATATAATATACAATATTGTACTGTTATTGATATAAAATAATCATAATCTAGTCCTAGCCTGTCGGATCACTTAGATATTCAGCTGTGGAGTAGTATGATAGAGCCATTTTTAAATAAACTTTTCAATTTATTTATAGATAATGCCTGAACAGAGGCTGGGACTTTATTATAAAAGTGTATACATTTTCCCTTAAATATGTATAATTATTATTGCGATTTATTTGTAAAAAAGTTGAGGTAAAAATATTTTTTGTAGATATATTTTCGTTGCTCATAAGTTGGAGTTCTACCATAGTAACCATATGTTTTAAAAATAGATAAACTGAAATGCATATAGTTTTAATCTTTTGCGACAGTTGGGCTATCAAACAAAACTGTGTGGTTTAGGACTCATTTGCGCTGACTTCATCAAATATCTACACTACCAGAGAAATTACTTGTTTAACAATTTAGTTAAAATTTCATTTTATGTACACACTGTCTGTTGTTTCACACTGTCGAAAATCGATCTTCTTTTACAAAAGACTGGAAAAGCTTTATTGAAGTAAAACTTCTTTAGGCGTGACTTGGGGGTAACTCAGAATATTTTCTGACGGAAGTAACGTTAGTAAAGTTAGTAATTCCGTATGTTTCTTCATTTATGACTACTTTGTAATAAAAAATAAATAAAAGTTTCCAATCTGACGTTTGCGACATTCGTTAATTTTTCTTCATCCATCGGACAGGCAAAAGGTCCGAGCCCATAGAGCCATATTCGTTAATATTCAATCGCAACGTTATATTGATATGTGTGATTATAATAATTTAATTATTTTTATTCAATTATTTATAAATAACACGGCTTTAATTAATGCAAGTATATATTTAATGGTATAAATTAAATCTTCTTGTCTTTAAACTATTTAAGAATATTAGTTATATACTGGATGTCCTAGAATAGGTGGGACAAACAAGGGCAAACGAAAATAGCATATTTTGTCTATGAGCTTTCAGATAAGCAAAAAAAGTATGTATATGTATCTGTTAATTATTCCTAAAGTTAATTATAATTAAGTTTCACTTCAATCGCGCGTAACGATTACAAGCACACACTTTTTTTTATGTTTCTTTCATTCCGTTTCTTTTTACCATTAAATGGCTAGCAGAAACGAACCACCATGGACCATTCCACCAAATGGCAATGGTAGATTTTTTCATGTTATACTTTATTAATTGTGAATGGATATCATCTAAGATAATGTGTATAGGCTTCCATGCTGCATGGTTGTTTCACTTTTATGACTGCATAAAAATATACATATTTATTTATTTATAATCGCTTATAAAATGCTCACAGAATACATTTATTTATTTATGGTGTATGTGGATGATGCAGCTACTGTACTCAATAACTTTTGTATTAATTTACATTTGCTTTTTTGACTTACTCGTGTAAAACATTGACTATTTGACGTTTGAGTGTGTCTGTTGCATCATTTTACATTTTACATATTATATTGTAATTGAAATGATTTGTAAATCGATGTAAATTTTGATATAAAAGAGTGGCAATGAGTTTCTTGCTACTTCTTCTCATTAGCCCAACCCGAAGTAGCGGTAGATTCAATAAGATTTTTTTTTTGACATTCATAAGTGTCATTTCCGTGACCTACGTGAATAAACTGATTTTGATTTGATTTGATTATTTTAGGTGTGACTCACTGTGGATTCTAAACTGATGAAAGTGAACAAATATTATACAACTAACCAAACTTTTTACGATTATCCTTATTGAAAAAGTAATTGAGTTGTAGAAAGTATGCTTTGCTATCAACATTATTTAGGCGCTTTATTTTTTGGACCTCACCATCTGGATTAGTGGCGTTCCTCTCCGGTGCGGTTTTCGACTCTGGGCGGGGCATCAATTACCATCAGCGGAACGTCCTGCTCGTCTTGTCCCTTATTTTCATTAAAAAAATTAACCTATGCGAAACAGCGGCACTAGGCCGCTACTTCACGCCGGTATATTGTGCGAGTGTGGTTATTAACCCGGACGAGTCTGGCCCAATTATGCTGACGACATAAGACGCCAGCGTGACTCTCCCACTTCTAAAAAGCCAGAGTCGCCTCTTACCTTAGACAATTTATACGTCTAGATAGTGACTCTATTTTCATAAAAAAAAACTTTTACGCAAAATCTAATGTAAAAACACAGTTACAAAATATACACGTGTATAAGTGTTTTATTCCAACGACGTTGATAATAGTTGTATGTTTTTGTTTAGCAACAAGCTGGTAGTGTGTATGGCGGGTGCCTGGTGGGGGGGATGGGAGGTGTGGGGGGTGTGGCCCCCATGCAGGCTGTCACCGTGGACGGACAGGAGGCGCTCTTCATACCTGCACACCATGCACAGGTATTTATATATATGAGTAACACGGTTACAACACCAATTGCACGTAGTCCCTTAAAAACGTTCCAAGCCACAAACATCACATTTTAAGGAAATCGTCTCATTAAAAACATAATATTGTCACTTACATGAGAACATAAAATGATGTAATAATTTATCCGCCGCTCTTTACATGTTCAGTACATACATATACATTATAGTACTTATTCTTCTTCACAAAATTTATGATTACACACTTTTACAGGTCACTGTCACATAACAAACAATTTCAGACATGTGTTTTATAAAAACTTTGTAACAATATAGTCTGATAACTCATGTTTAAATGTTTTAAACGACTTAATCTTTTTGAGAGATGATGGTAGGCTATTAAAAAGTTGTGCGCCCTCGTAAATAAACACACGCTTGCCGTAATTTGTTCTTGTCTTGAGGTAGTGTCAAGTAGCTGGCTCGTCTCGTGCTGCGTTTAAACACATGTTTAGTTTGGGTGAGTAAGATTGATGTATGGATGGAATTATGTTGAATTTTTTGTATCAGTATACATGTATGGTATGTGTAAAGTTGTTTTATGTTCATGAGGTTAGTTTGTTTGTATATTTTAGAAGTAGGTGTTAAATAAGCGAAATGAAATAACATATTTATGAGTCTATTTTGTATTGTTTGCAATTCAGCTAACTTGGTTTTTTGAGCACTGCCCCATATTTCAATGAGATATGTAAGGTGTGATTTAACTAATGAATTATAGATAAGTATTCTAACTTTGCGGGGTATCGAACGAACTATGCCATGAAGTGAACCCAGCAGAGGAGAGAGTTTCTTTTTAACATATTCAATATGTGCGCTCCATGTCAGTTTACTGTCCAATAGTAATCCCAAATATTTCTCAATGTGCTTTTCTGTTAAGGGAATATCATGTACTTTTAAGGGTTTATAGGGAGGTATTGGTTTGTTCTTCGCACTAAAGATAATATAAGAAGTCTTTGTACCATTAATTGTAAGTAGATTTGATTGTAACCAAATGTTCTTTACATTCAGATCCTTTTACGCATGTTGGGTAATGTCATTTATGGAAGCCCCAATATAGAAAAGACAGGTGTCATCTGCATACAAGGTTATATGACCATGTAATCCTAAATATTAGTGTATTCCATACATGTGGGTTTGGCTACTAAGTCATTATGTCATTTAAAGAGTGACAGTAGGGCTGCATTTTTTTTCAGTCCGTTAATATGAATCACGTGACCAGTGTTGTGTTCTTAAATCGTGACTCAATTTCAAAATGATTGTGGTTTGGAACGTTTTTCTGGAATTACGTCGAATTACATTAATCAATCAAAAAACGTTTTCGGGTTGGACTTCTATCCCGTAGCGCGATTAAGAAGGTTAAAATATTGTAGTTGATAGAGCTTTAGTCCACGATTATAATGATACCACTCTTGTTACAAGGTAACGCACCGTTTTCAAGAAAATAACGAAATAAAATTCTAACCTAAAACGGGTAAATCACGTGAATAAAACAGTAAAATATAAAGTAAAAAATAGTCTGAGACAAACTAGACGGCTTCGTCAGTAAAAAATTTCATACTAAAATGGCTTGAACCCAGAGTTGTAAAGCCAGTAAAAAAAAAACTTTAATTTTCGATATTGTTTATTCCGTTTTCCTATAATGTTTTCCGTTCCTATCGTAGTTGAAGGGTCTTGTGTTCTATGTTTTATTTACGTGTTTTACCCGTTTAGAGGTTAGAATTTTTTCTTTCTTTTTCTTGAAAACTGTGCATTACTCGTAATAAGATTAGTAGTAGTACTATTATCAAAGACCACAGCTTGTCAACTACAATTTATAAGAATTGGTTCGATTAGGGTATGTCAGAACAGTTAAAACAACGCACGAGCCGAGCGTAGCGTGCAGCGGCAGCGGCCGGCGAAAGTCAGAAAAACCAGAAACGAATTGTAGGAGTTTCGTTTCTACCCCTAAAAATGTCCCAACCCTTAAAAAATTCACAATCGAGGTTAGGTAATAATGATTTTTTCTCTAAAACGATGCATTTCCTTGTAATAAGAGTGGTAGCATTATAATTGTGGATTGAAGCCCTATCAATTACAATATTTGTTACCTCTTCGTGCTGCGAGATACTAAGTTTATGCCACGTTTTCAATAATAAATTAAAAACAGTCGAAGACTCCAACGCGTTTGGTGAAAGAACAACAGCCTACATAGTGCCTAGACTGATTAATAAACTGCCACGTAACTTGACCGACTCGTTGACTGAGACTAATTTAAAACATAATTAAAAAAAATACTTTTTAAGACTTGACTGACAACCGATCAACATAATCAGATAAATTTAATTAACTTATGCTTAACAATTAACTGTAACAATTACTTTTATTTTTATTTGTAAAATTACAAGTATTTGCATAACTATTTTTCTTTTGTTAGTGTAACTCTGTTAGTGTACACTAATTTAGCAATAGTAAAAACCTCGGGTTTTTTATTGCTTCGAAACCTTAATGTAAAATTTGTATTTTATCAATAAATAAAAAAATAAATAAATAAATACTATTACGCGAGTACCATAAAGCAACTGCACCAACACCTCAAGTCTGTTAGTATATCAGTGTCTGGGTGTGCTTCTACAAAGGTTTCCTTTAGAATCTTCTAGACCGCCAGTGATTTCTGCTACGAGTTTAATGAATTATCAGTAATGTACAGGGAATTCAGCTCATTGAATATCAGGGGCATCTATTAAACCCCGGCTTACTTTCACTAAGGTTGTTGCTTGGTCGTCAGCCCGTATAAAAAATAAGCTCTGGCACAATACATGTGCGCAAATAGCGACCTTCATTTGCGGAGACCCTCAAACGATTAATGTAGGCATGTCGAAGGACGCGGGGAAAGGTGGAGGAAGCGGGAGGATAAAGAGATGTGATCGTATCTATACTTTTTAAATTATACTAAAAGAAACAGGCTGCGTTATCAACAGTAAAAGTTCACCACTCATTGCAATATAAAAATATTGTATAAAATTTGCTTTTTTTTATTATTTCAAATAAAATAGTCCACTTGTATGCATCAAAATTTCTTTTCCACAAATAATATTTTTGTTATTACTTGTGCCTGTAACCCCGTCAAAAATTATCTATCACTTGTGAAATTTAATCATATCATGATTGGTTTGAAACTGACTGTTATTTTTATGTGACTGTTATTATGTGTAATTTATCATATGAAGAGCCTATATCTAATAAATAAAATTCTCGTTTGATGGTGTTAAACATTGAACTCCTCCGAAATGGCTTGACCGATTCTCATGAAATTTTGAGTGCATATTGGATAGGTCTGAGAATCGGACACCATCTTTTTTTTCATCCCCCTAAATGTTAAGGGCGGTCCACACGATTTTTTTTTAAATTTTTTTGACATTTTTTTAAAAATTTGTTTGATTATGAGTCAGCATAAAAAAATACATACAACTCCAAATTTTCACCCATCTACAATCAACAGTAACTTTTGTATTGCGATTTTAATATCGGCAATACAACGTTTGCTGGGTCAGCTAGTAATATTATAAATGTTCCAGAATTTCTCTGGCATGAGCCAAGTGAGTCTCGTGAACGGTCAACTAGTAAGGACTCCGGTGCTGCCGGCCGGGTTCCTACAAAACGTAATGCACCTCCCCACAGGTACGTATCTAACATAGACAACCCATAGACAATCATGTACCATAGACTATCACGCTAACACTTACCTGTCATTTCTATTGTTTTCAACTGCTTTGTTTATTTGCTTTGCTGATCTTAATGTACTCCACTCATCAACGAAACACAACGTGAACAATAAAGGATTTGGCAATATGATATTGTAATAATTTTGAACAGAACAGAGTTTTGGCTATTATTTCCGTTGCAAGTATCAACATTTTAAAATTAAATTCAAATAGTAAATTAAAATTGGCAGTAATATTTCTCATGAGCTTACAAACACTTCGCTTGATAACACTAGACTAATATTCTAATTTTTTACATAATACTATTTACATAAATACCTATTTATACACCAATAAACTCAGTTGTTAAGGATTATTGATGAGTTTAATATATTTTATTTTAAATCAACAATTTGTTGTTTAATATTTGAAACCTCGATAGTTCATAATTTAGATTGACATAATTGGAAAACGAAGACTCAAAATTTTTATTAGGTACAATAATACCTCTAAAAATTAATTTAAATTCGATAATAGTATGTCCATAAAATAAGATATTTAAATACATTAAAATAATTCCATGACCTCTTTTACTAAGAATACAAACCAGCTTTCAGTCTAACAGTTAATCTGTGAATTAAAATCTTCTTATACAAGATATTAGAAATCAGTATGTTCAAAAACATAGTGAATTATTTAATTTGTAGAGTGAATATGAATGTGTTTGGACTGAGGATCTAAAATTAAAAAAAGACGGTGTGTACTAGACACACAACATAAGTGAAATCTTTATCGAGGCTAATAATAATAATACGAAATATGACTATAGTTATGGTTCTACTAACGCCGACACGTCCCGTGCCTGCATATGCGACGTTAGTTAAAATGAAAAAAAAAAATTGCTCCAATTGGTAAAAAAAAACAAATAAAAGAATATTGTCTCGTAAATCTACCGAAAATTAGGCTGATTTACGTGGGTTTTAACAATATATAATTTCAAATTGTTTTGAAAACAAAAGTGATTGTTTTTGTCTCAGTAATAATTTTGTAGGGCAATTATTATTATATTATGTATTATTTTACATAAAAAACAGAGACTTATACACACAGTAATTAAATTAATTAAGACCAGGCGATTATTAAGTCCGATATTTCAACAGTAATAAAATTAATTAAGACCAGGCGATTATTCAGTCTGATATTTACACGGTAACAAAATTAATTAAGACCAGGCGATTATTCAGGCTGATATTTAGACGGTAACAAAATTAATTAAGACCAGGCGATTATTCAGTCCGATATTTACACCGTAATAAAATTAATTAAGACCAGGCGATTATTCAGTAACTTATGTATTACAGATATCAAAAAACTTTAAGCTGATATCGAAAGTACGTTACCGAATCATCCATAACATCAATAACGAGAAGTATCCAAAATTTTGATATTTGACACTCCTATATATTTATTATGAGATTAAACAGAAGTTTTTTTCGACCTTTATTGTTATCAGTGTAATAAATAAGTAAATTTGTAAATAGTATTATTCCACGCGCAATAATAATTCGCCACTAATATAAATTTTTTCCACCCACTCCACATCCGTAGAGCAACAGGCAACGATGACAATACCCGGTACTAACATATCGATACCGTTGAGTTCTCTGTCAGGAAACCAATCGGTGCTAATACCGGGAACGAATATCTCAATCCCGGCCGGTATTCAAATACCGAACTCGATACAAATGCCCGTTACCCTCGCAAGTGGGCAGGTTAGTGTCGAGAAGACCGCGAAGGATATCAAGAATGAACCGAGCCCAGGAGGACAAGGTTGGTGATGGAAACTCGCTCAGATAAAGGATTTCTTTTTATTTATTAATTTATTGACCCAACAACAGCTTAACATACAAAAAAAGACAGTGTTATCCTTAGTTAAGGATTGTTAACCAACTAGATACCGCCGGCGTAGTCGCAAAGTTCGGCAACTAATACTACGAGCCAGTCTCGAACAATGTGTGACGTTGACGTGCCACATGTTCTGTTAAACTTTGGTGATAATTGAAACTAAACTAATTAGGTTGCGTAGTAAAACTGTGTTAAAATAATACAAGAAATAAGAGAGACACTGGGATCACATATCATCAGTAAGTATTATGTATTTTATTAATTTCAATGTAAAATAACACGAAGCGTATTTGAAAGATGCCATTGAGTGTCAAGATGCCACGTACACAAGCATCTAATAGTTGCCGTAATAAAAGAGCTATTATTCTTAGGTAGTGCGGTATCTAGTTGGAGCGCAGCGTAGCCCAATACTCAATCTTAGGTGTAATCATTCTTTTAAAAAGTTATTAATTGGTATGCAAGTCAATTACAGGTGTGTACATTTTGCTCTATATATAAGACGGTATCAATACTAATACAATAATATGTATTCTAACTGACCCGACAGTTGTTGTTCTGTACATAATAAATAAAACACTGTTTTTATGAATTTTTCAATAATATTTCATAACATCAAGAATTATTTCGTAGAATAGCTCTCTGTTGTTTATAGTGGAATTGTTTCACAGCAGAACTGCCAAACCGTGCGTCAATAAATTCTCTCATAGAAAACATGTCCATAAAAAACAAATATTGGAACTAAAAATAATGATGAGTCCCACTATCCTATCTCTCAAATTGGACTTAACTGCACTCCACGAAGTGATCCCCTTTAAAATTCGTTCATTAGTTTTGGAGTTCACTGGAAAGATTATAAGAAATCCTTTATCGCTGTCATTAATAAAAGAGCCTTAGAAAATTTATTCGTCTAGAAATTCCTCTTGCTATTTTAATTGTTTAATTCTTTAGTGTGTGTGACAAGCGACGTCTTACACTCGCTTTTTGCATGTCACTTTGTATGAGTTGCACAAAATAGAGGTTTCAGGAATTGTCAACCTTCATTTTTTCCAACGTTTTCACATCTGTCCACAGTGTATCTAGACGTATAAACGATCTAAGCGAAATGCTTATTAATTTACTTGCGTTTTCCATTTCCTTTTGCTTGGTGTTATCAGTTTCAGCACAGAATAAATGTTTTACATTGCTGCTTATTGACCAGGAATATTTTAAATAACTGGAGAAAATGCAGCAATGTATAGATATAGCAGTCGAGGCTTATTATGGTGTGATTTGTTGCATGTTTTATCTTTCAGCTTTGTTTTTAAACGACGTGATTTTTCTACATGACGTATATAGTTGGAAATGTAATTCGAGATCAAAAATGTAAAAAATGGTGAAAATTTTGTTTTTTGTTTTATTAAGTTTAATAAACAAATTGTTTAGTTTAGAAGAAGATGAGAAGC